>NC_046187.1:66143894-66236807 GCF_011004875.1 Balearica regulorum gibbericeps
CCATTTGCTACATGCATTTTGCATTAGTGCATTGCAAAAATGTGGTTTCAATATCAGAAGACTTCTGTTTTCAAATGTGCAATAAAAGAGCGTGGGAGCAAGCCGTATTCTCCAGCTGTAGCTCGGTCAGGTATTTTCTTCACTTGTTTAGTGCACTGGCTTATTGAGATTTCTTAGGTAAAAAACAAAGCTGGCATTTTTTGTGCGTGTACAGGTCACATGGATCCTGACATGAATCACAAGATCAGCTTTTCTGACAGGCCAAAAGGAATATTTTTAGTTCCACAGTTAGTAAACCAAATCAGCAGGACATGACTTTTTGTGTGTTCTCTGTGAAAACCAACTGGTGCTGGAGGTGAAAGGGTATATTTTTGCTGTGGCACATGGAATGACTGAATTTCAGCCACTTCACTGTTCTAGCAGAGCTCGTTCTCGTAGGAAAACTTGGTGGGTAATCAGAAATACCTATAATGACAGCTAGAACTTCTGCTTATTTGTCCCTTATCTAAAGTGTTCTTAAAAAGTAGATGAGTAATTTGATAATGAGCTGTTGGAGATTATTATTGCTTATACAAAACATTGAACAGCAACATTACAGCTTTGTGGGCTGTTTGATGCTTACGTTTTGCTACAGCATCAACAAGGTCCCTGCTGAAGCACAGGCACCTGGAGGCATGGCAGGCAGCTGCAGAGATCTGGGATAACAAATCACTCTTCTCACTTTCCTCTTCTTTTCAGCAAAAAAGAAGGATGAGACAGAGATGTGAAGGGAGTATCAATGTGAGCTAAGCCATAGAGCAAAAATAATACAACTGGATACTCCCATTTGCCCTGGAATTCTGTGGGCAAATGGCAGAATGGCAAATAATACAATGTAAGATCAGCAAAGCTTTCTAGTAAAGGTGCCTGACTTCTTGTGAGGAGAGATTGAATTGGCATGTTGCAACTTGGAAAAGGAGTGAACGAAAGGAAGATGATAAAACTCTACAAAACTGCAAGGGACAGAAAAAACAAATATGGAAAAATGATTTACTATTTCTCACTGTTTCACTAGCTGCCTTTTAATGCTTCCATGACTTGAGCCAATCTGGGGAATTTTCTGCCTTTTCACCTCAGGATGTTGTGAATGTTGTAAGTGGTTATAAAAAGCAATTCATAGAATTAATGGGGGAAAAAAAATTCTCAAGGGCGGTTATACACAGAGGTAGATACAACATCTAGCTTAGTATCCTAAGATTTCTGACGGCTGAGACGATGTATTAGGGAGAGTATCCAGGTGTGCTTGTCCTTTTTCTAGTCTTTCCTTATAAATTAATTCCAGGTTTTGATCTGAATACAATTTTGGTCTTTCAGTTTCAGTATTGTTAAAAGCAACTTCTGCCGTTAAAGGAAGGGAGGAAAAGGTGCTATCTGATGCCTGTCAATTAGTGTGTTGAAGTCGTCTTTTCATGCTTCCCTTACATCCACAGAGTAGCAAATTCAGAGGAGTAGGTGTCAATTAACTGAAGTTCCAGTGGTAACAAGCAAAGCAGGAGGAATTACCCAAATCTGGGATCAAATTCTTCTCAGAAAAATTGTCCTTCTCCTCTGCATGAAAATATTCTGCAAATGTTCAACAGTGGAGCAAAGCCTCTCATTTCATAATTAAGTCATAGCTTAATTTGTCGGTACTCATCTACGCTTTTTTAACCTCTGATGCTCCCTAAAACTTTTCTGTGCTTTCAGAAGGCACACACGTTTGGGTGAACAACTCTTACCGTTCTATGACCTCTGTCCACACAGTTTTAAGTTCACTTTTTCAAGATATTTCCATTCACATTAGTTGTCTTTCAACCTGAGCTGTACCTAATAATGTAATACTGCTGGTTGATTGCAACAAAGTCCTGATTTTATAGCGGAGTATTTGGTATTGAGGGTTTCCCATTGTTGTGCTACCATAACTTTTCAGATTGCTACATTCACCTGGATAGCAGGTCTATTAGTTTTTATACTCAAATAAGTGCAAAAATCTATATTTAGTCTTAACATTAATGTTTAAAAGATAATTTTCTTAAGCATTAATATCGGCTTTATGAATGTAGCAGATACGGGAGAGACATGTAAAACAGAGCTGTGAGATGGCTCCCCTTGGTCCTGGTTCTGGAGTTGGGACAGCTTTAAGCTCTTTTTAATCCCTGATCCCTTGGTCTAGCTTTTGGGGTTTATTTGCATGGTGAGTCTGCTCCCCTGGGGCTGCTCTGCTCCAGCTCCTGTCCACAGGACAGGCTGCTAACAGCTCTGCGGTCTGACTCTGCAAAGCGGCAGAGGAGGGTGATACAACACTTTTACCATCGTTACACGTGTATGACACTCTTAAGGGGAGGTTATTAGAGGAACTTTCCAAAGGAACTATTGAAAAGCTAAGCCAGTTTCTCAGTTTAACAGCCCTGGCAGTCTCCCCTTGATGAGAGGACATGAGCCAAGCAGGTGCGCAGGCTTTGGGCGGTGGGGCAGGTATGGCAGGCGGGGGAACGACTGCCGGCGTGCATTGCTTCAGCCTGGTGTCACGCATAGGTGCTCTGGCTCGGGCAGGCACTGCACCAATATCATCGATGCTATTGATCCATTTGTCTCCCAGCTGTTCGCTGGCTGTGCTGCAGTGTAAATCCTTCTGGCGGGGCTTCAAGCAAGGTGATTTTTCATTCACAAGCTGTAACAGAGCTCCATGTACCCCCACTTGTTTTTGTTTTTTGTTTTTTTTGTTTTTTTTTTTTTTTGGTGGGGTGGGAGTGTACAAAAAGATCTGGAAAGTATTCATAAATGCATATCTGCTGTTGGCATGTTGCACATGTACACTAGTCAGGTGCCCAGAGAGAAGCTGGAGAAGAAACTAGAGTGCTACCATGTAGGACAGTTGCTAAATCGCTTTCCCCATTAGCTAGTGACATTTGAGTTAAACTAATGAGAAGCATGTCTGCTGCAATGCAGTGTACATTTATTCTTGGAGACTGCTTTTTTCAGCTTATGTACTGTTTCACCAACACTCTTAGCCACCATTACGGCTGATTAATGATGCCTTTCATTAAAGGGAAACTATTATGGACAGCCTTATTTGATCTACTTTGAAACTTTTCTATTTCTGATCATCATCTTCTGTCCCTCCCTTCCCCTCCTTCTCATCTTTTCTCAGAAATGATAAGCGAGGCAAGAGATAATGCATTCACAGCCTTTGATCAACTGCTGTACATATGGCACATGATGAAAATCAGACAAAAAGCAAAGTGATATTCTCGATAAAACAGGTACTTCTACATTAATAATTTGCCATCATCTAAATTGCCATAAAAATCTCAGCTAGACTGATATAAGCCTAATGCCTTTTGCACAATAGGCAGGTTTTAAAGTACAAAGCTACATCTCTTCTCTGATACAATCTGTATTTTAATGGAACTTGCTCTATAAGAGATGGCCTCAGGATTTCTACAGCTAGGGTATTCAGCTGCTCGCTTTAGGCTTATCTGACCTTGCCTGTTTTATACTTAGCTTGCTGCAAGGAGTTTTCAGTAGTATTAGAAGTGCAAAACATTCAGTTCTTATTTTTTGAACAAACTAACATGCGTGTGTTCTGGATAGGCCCGTGGATCTATTGGATGGGGGGGTGGGGGTGGCTGTGCCCCGTCAGGGTATGTTTCCTTTTTGAAACCAAATTACACCATTGGATTTTCTGTACAGTGTCTCACTTTATACAATGAAAAGAAAAGGTATATTGTGGGGATATTTCCCCTTTGATTGCAGAAGTGTCTGCAGTCCTTGGAGTTTCTCAAAACAAGTGGAATAGCAGGAATTCCTGGAAAAGCAAAGTCAAGACACTTTCTTTGGTTTTGGCGCTGCCCTGTCTCTGGTGTGACAATATGCAGAGGGCATGACTTATTCCCACCTCTATCCATTGTATGCCAACCAGTCACAGAAGAACTTTGTATGATTGCGAAGGAGGAGCAGAGACCATACTCCAGAAAGGAAAACACATTTTCAAAAGACTGTGTAGACCAATTACGTCTTGGGAATATTCATAAAGAACATATGATTCAGCTCATAAATTCCTTAAAAATATTCAGCCTACTGCAAAGAGAGGACCCTAACACTGAGTTAGCAAAGTGAGGTAATGAGGGATACCTCTTTTTTCTCATGGGCATGAAGTTCCAAATATTTTTGCACCATGATTTACCAGCTATGTATGGCTTGCAATTTATATCTACTCTGTAGGTTCTCTGACTTCTGCCGTGCTGTATCCTCACATTCTTGAGCAATATCCTACTCAGCCTGGGTTTGATTTCCATTCATCCCAACTCAAGGAAAATGAAAAGGTTTAGCAGCATGTCAAGGGAGTATCTGGATTGAGAAAAAAAATGAGAAAGGTAAAGAAACCAAGGTTCCCGAAGATGTGCGGTCTTGACTGAACCATCTTCTACCATGGCAAGAGGCAGCTTGCTAGGCCAAATAGTTTAAAATGCCTCTCTGCAGTGGCACCACTCAGCTAGAGATGCAGTCTCTTGTGGAGCCATGCTCAAGCCTATATTTAGTTCCTCTACACCACCAAAACAAATAATCTCCATTACAAAATAGGTGTCAAAAGCAAGGAGTTTCTACTGATTTATTTCTTTGTACCAACCACTGTTGTACTTAAAACCTACAGGCAACTACTCCTATAGCACATTTTCCCAGTCCTTTAAGCATCTCTTATAACTTTGTCCAATACTGAGGAGGTGGCTGTACACTAAGTGCTCAGAACTGCTCAACAAAAAATTTTCTGAAAATTATTCAGGAATACATAGGTATACTGGATTTTCTGATTTGGAAAAGGAAAGTTTTTTACCCCTGGAATTGAAGCCACAATATTGTACATGTGAGCAGCTTCTTAAACATGACAGAGCATAGCGTATGAGGAATACAAGTGCAGTGAATGTCTTCTCAAGGACAGGAGGTGTTCGGAGCATTTCTCACCCATAAATACTATTTGTATTACCCACCAGAACAAACAGGGTGATTACTAAATGTGGAATATTAGAAATCAAAGCAAGAAGGTGTTATGGAGCTCAGTGGACTATGGCATTAGAAATGTACTTAAGTTAAATGGCTCTGAAGTCAGAATTTTTATTACCTTTATTCAGAGAATGAAACAACATGATGCAAAGGGTTTTTATGTGATGTCCAAAATGTATTTTCAAGCTGAGTTCTTTGGGAATGTTCTCAATTCTGCAGCTCTTGAATGCTTTGTTTATATGATTTTCCCGCTCCTTACAATGCATTTCAGCATTACAGACTCATGAGATGTGGACTTCGCAAAGTGTATTATAAACACAGTAAAGGCGAGAAAAAGATCTGTGATAATACACTGCTTTTTACAGTTTATGAGCACAAGGTCAATAAAGAGTACATTGATGAACATTCAGTCTGCACTGAGGTGAAAGGAGTAAGACACACATTTTAAATGAATGCTGTAGCCTAGAAATTTTCAGCAACTAGTGTATGTTCTGGTACTGATTTACCTTGGTTGTCCTTTACATTCTGTGAGGACTCCCTGCACTGCACGGGATGTATCAGCATTAGCCTTTTCTTAACAGTGAGAGGGAGCACAGATTTAAAATTAAAAAAAAAATGCAGAACGTAATGGGGACACCTCACTTGTGATCAGTTCAAATCACAGAGGACTTGTAGTACTTGAGATGCCATCTTGTACCCCACACTGCCATTTTCCTGGCTTATCCAGTCTTCAAAATTCTCTATATTCACTGCAGAAAACCCATTATAAATTAGCTACAATTATGCTCAGCCCTTTTCTCGGAGATTTATCATTCTAATTTCTAACCGTCAGTTGTGGTTTTGAACGCCACTTTATCTGCTCAGTGCCTGATTATTAAGGGAGTTGCACAGGACTTGCAAAACCAGCAAGTGGTGGTGATGACTTGAACGTAAACTTAACACAACCTTGTTAATGCTGGGGCCAGTGCCTTAGTCTAAATACTTACTTATGTACTCGGATCGTGGCTTATTTTGCTGCAGAGACCCTTGTCAAACCCACAAGAGTTTCTGACTGTAGATCAATAGCCGTGTGAGCCTAGCCTGCTCTCCTGATCTTTTCTAGGTGATTAGTTTTGCACTGAAGGTCTGCTGGCAGGCTGTAAGTGGCGTGTGGCTGGCCAGGTTGCTCAGGTCCCATACATCTCTTCGAATTGCCTGGGTTTTGGATGAGAAGATTGTTTACTGTCTTTGGAAATTCTTACAAGTATCTAATTTTAGCTATAAGCAGTAAATTTTTTTGGGGAAAAAAAGAAAAGTGTTAAAATCAGTTATGGTTGTAAACCGGAGAGAAAAAATTAACAAAGGTTTATTCAGGGTTTCAGATCGAAAGAAAAAGCTTTGTAATTAAATATTTTATATTTTTTAAAGTTTTACCCTCTTCTTTTTTCTTACTGTATCAAAATGGTACAGGTAGCATTTCATCACTTATGTCTGTGGGAATGTGTGCCTTTCCCTTCCACTTCTTCCTTATTCTTCCCTCACTCCCTTCCTTTTGGAAATTGTTATGCTCCACATATACTTCTGGGCATTGTTATAGAGTCCAATAATACGTTTCAAAATGCTATACTCTTGGAACGTTTAACACTGCAGGCAGTTCTAAAAAGCTTGAGAGGCAGAAAAAATGAAGTAAATTTCAATCTAAAAAAAGTAGATATCACTTCTGCTATTAAAAAGTTTCACAAAGGAATAAAGAAAAGGGGGAAAAGGTATGAAAGGGGAATTATTTCAGAATTTAATTTTAATATTTAGGTTTATTATTTAAAAAATTCAGATGGGAGATTTTAATGAAAATTTCATTTTAATTTTAGATGCTTTTCCTTAAAATCATGAGAAATGTCTCCTGCATCTGGCTTTAGAATTTAAATACCTATACACATGGTAGATGTCCCATGAAGTGACTCATGCTGCCTGTTTTAGGATGCAGTAAGTCTGCCTTGAGATGCCTGTATCTCTCCATCAGCCATTAGAAGGACAGTAGCCTAGAAAACTAGTTTAAACAGGACAGTTATGTTTTAGAGGGCTGAAGTTGGAAGCAGTGTTTTGCACTTCTCTTTCCTTTCGAAATCCGCAGTGGGCATCACTATGCATTTGCAGGTACTGAAATCACTGTGATGATCTGCCCCATAGTCACTAGCCTGCAAAGTCTTGAGGCACGAAGAATCCACAGGTGTGTGCGTTTACACCATGGAGCATAACAGAGCCATGATTATGGTTAGGGATAGTACAAAATACTCCTGCACAAACTTCAATAGTTATTGTTTTGTATTGTTTTGCACACAGCATTCTGTACAGATTATGAAGCAGCTACGTCCATTGAACTGGAATATCACAAACAGTTTCTAAAATCAACAAATTGCTGGGATTCCCTCCCTGAATCAAAATTTCTTTCTGTTTGGTTTTCTGTTGAGTATTATCTATATCCGCCCTGGGATCTATGACCCGTTTCAGTACCACATCGTGCAAGAAGGGGTGTGTTTGCCTCCCACTGATGGTGAGGTGGGAATCCCAGCCAGCAAGCCCTTCGCACTTTCTTCTGCAGCGCGCCAAAAGGCTCTGCTGAAACTGCAGCAGAAGCCGCGGCAGTGCTGTGCCCTGCGGGCAGCTGGTGTGGGCATTGCCCACAGCTCTGCAAAAGGGCACAGAAAAACATTTTATCATCACATCTTCTCCTGTTCGCATCTTGTTACTTTGGTTCAATTGTTTTGGGTTTTCTTCAGGGGAGGAGATCACATGTTTTCTCTATGAGTGAACACAGCACCTGCTCTCTCTGCTTTTATCCAAGATAGAGGAGCTCAAGGCAAAATGTTTAGGCCCAGAATGGGCCAATATATGACCCTCCCAAAAAACTAAGAGTGAATATTCATGGACCTGAACTCAAGAAGATAAAGGTTGGACCTGAGCTTCCAAAATCAAGCAGGTACATAGGTGCTTCCACTCGTACCCTCAGCTTCAGAGAAGGTCGCTAATAATAATAAAACTACAATTGGGTAGAAAGGTGAAAGTTTGCAAGGTACAGGCAATATTTTACAATATCCCAAATGTAGTGCTTATGAGAGCAGGCAGAACATAAATTTAATCTCTTATCCCAGGCTTTTGAGACTGTAGGTGAAAGAAAAGGGTTGGGGGTTAAAAGCAATTTCAGCTTTGAAGAAGCCTACATTTCTGGCTCTGGTTTATATTGTTCTATGCTCCTGTATTTATTTTAGCTTATTACTTTTGTCATATTAAATTATACCAACGTGTTCATGTGATGTTGCCATATATTTTAGATATGACAGAAGAGATATAGTTTTGCATTGGTGAACCTGAAAATAAGAAATACATGGTATTTCTTTTATGATGGTTCACATTGAATATTACAATCCTGATAGTGAGCCTGGTTTTGGAAGGCTTCATTACTACAGATTGACCTATAGCTGTGAAGCACATGATTCAGTGAGAGCATTACCAGACCAGGTTGCTCAGGACTTTATCTAGTCGGGTCTTCAAAGCCTCCAAGGATGGAGACTTCATAGCCTCTCTGGACAGCCTGTTCCACTGCTTGGCTGTCTTCATGGGGAAAAAAATTAGTCTCTTGCTATTATCTCAGTCACATTTATCAGCTACCTCTTCTGCAGCTTGAACACACTTAGTCTAAAAATTTTGTCAAAACAATTTCTTGGAAAATAGTATATAGAAGCACTAGGACATTTTGTAATGTGTACCCATTTAAATCAAAGCCATCAAGGAAAAAAAAATGCAGTTGAAAGCATTTTGTTTTGGAATTACTATCATTGAAAGAGATCAAAGTTACATTTTGAATTTTATATATATATGTATGTATGTATGCTTTGGTTTTCCATGATATATCAGTTTCAGGCATTACATAGTAAGACGTTTATACGGACCTGATACTGTATAATGAAATAAAATAATATAAACCCATAACTGTATAATGATCCAGTAAAAATGTCTGTATTTTGAAATAAATGCTGTATTTTGCAATTGGAATAAAATTTTTTACTAAATATAATTTTCAAGGTAAGAAATTTACTGCTATAGCAATGCTTCCAAAGCGTTCTTTTCTACTGATAATGGGAGGGAAAAAACAAACAAAACCCCCCAAAACAACAAACAAAAACTCAATCAAATTTCTCTTAAAATAAACATACCCATTTTGACCAGACCTAACCCTAAATTCTACGTGCCAATGCTTTCAAAAATGTTGTTGTGGAAGATCAGAGTAACCAATAGAGAAGATCTCAGTTTCCTGGAAAAGTACCATGGATGTTACTGATCTTAACCTCTGTCCCATCTTGAGACAAGATTTCACTTTATACCTTTCACTACTTGGGTCTATTTAGGATGTTGAAAATAATTTTCTTGGCATTATTAATACTCCCTTTACTTTTGTACAATCTGTAAATGGTCATATAAGTTTTACTTGAGTCTTTGATATGCTCAAAAGAGCAAAATGTACACTAAACATTTTAGGCTGTGGTACAACACAGATAAAGCAAAAGGTCTCAGATCAAATCCTCCACGGGCCCAAATAAATGGCATTTCATTGACTTCAGTGGAGGTACTCCAGTACGTGCCAGTGAGGATCAGGAATATGAAAGAAAAGCATTGCAAGAGCCATGGAAAAAAACAAAAGCATTGAAATATTCTAATATACTGTGATTGTGTGTGGATCCCCAGAGAGGCGCATTCTGGAAATACACCAGGAACAGCAATTACAGTGTGGATAAAGATAGACAATGAAACCATCTCATTTTAGATTCATGGGGTCAGAAAACAGAAATTGCCTCACTTATATTTTCCCTGTTTGAAAACCACATATGTTAACAAGGGAGGGAGAGCACAGCACTAAAAGCAGAAGAATTTTCTGCATCGCATGTAAAAGCTTTTAGATAGGAATATTTTTGGGTGCTTAAGGAAACAACAATGCAGAGTTAATTCTGCAAATGGGGTTAGCCAGAAGTTTGAAGAGCTGAGGTGAAACCTGAAGTGAAGCTGAATATTTACAACTTCTCTCCATCTTAATCCTAATGCTGCAGCATGAATACATTTTCATAATCTCTGTGCTTGTGAGTCATCCTGGCGTCCTTTGCAGCACAAATTCACACTGGGCTATGTAATTATTTTTAGAAAATGGGAACTTTGTCATCTTTGCCATGCAGAGGGATCGGGTGATGCAATTGGATCCCCATTGCTTCCCTGAACTTGTGACAATGAGGAACAAGTTCATACCAGTGATTATTCATGAGCTTTGTCATAATCAGGATGTGTATATGTAGATACAGAGCTGCTGGGAACAGTTTCAATTAGAGCTCTGTGTGCTTGGGACCAGCGATGCCTGCTTCAGGCTTTACAAGCTGGTGAAAATAACCTTCCAAATACGATATCTCAGACCTGAAAAGCCTGAGGGGCTTCCCATCCTGAAGGAAGGATCTGGCAAAGGGAGAGAAATATTCTGCATGATTGAATGCTTTCTTCCCCAACAAAAAAGTGTGAGCCTGACAAAAAGTACTTGGGATTACTGGACAGCTAAGGGGTTGCATAATGAGATATGGAGACCTTCACCTTTGGGTCACCTGTGACATGAAGTCATTATCATCTGTCAGCTGTTTAGTGGTCTATGTAAAATGAATGTTGTCCTCTCTTCCCTGTGAGAAACATGTACACAACTGCAGCCAGCGGAAATGGCATGCATTGGCACATTTGCAAGGATGGCAGGAGCACTAAGATGCAGTGTGGTACTGAGGTTGAACTGACTCCCCTCCTTCATGGTTATTTCTCTTGTACATGTTTCCTGCTTTTACTTGAGGTTGACCTTGATTGTAGGATTATTTCTGCTGCTTTGATGCCCCCCACTCCCTCCCATAAATGACTATTTAATATAAAACGCATAAAGAAGTTTGGCAGTTGGAACAACCTCCCTTGCAGAAGAAGGTCCAGTAGAACAGGCCTGCTGGTTCAGAGCTGTAGTCTGCCTAACCCAACACCCTGTTCTGAGTCAATGTTCAGGGAAGAGAAGATAAATGTGGAGATATCCTACTGATATGCATCTTCCCCCAGCAATCAGTAATGTGAAGATTTTCTGAGCAAGATGAAGTTGCCCCTGCCTTTGTACTGAATAGCTCCTGATGGACCTATCGTCCGTGAATCGGTCTAATCCTTGCTGGAACACATTTGTATTTTTGCTCTCTGCAGAATGACAGCAGAGAGTTCAGAGTGCCAGGCTCTTTCCTGCCCATTATCTTCTCTTTCCAGCTCCATCAATTTTCCACGCCTGTCTCAGGAGTCACAGCCTCAGAGGGAGAACCAAATGTCCCAGCTGAATCACAGCCTGATGGTCTGGGCACTTCCTATGGACATTTCTGGACATATCTGGACATTTCCCAGAGACATGGAAAAAGTAGGTTTTCTGATGGCTGTGAGTGGCCTGAAACCCCAGACTTCCCACTTCTTGTGTGCACTCTTAACCCTTTCTTATTACATGGAAGGAGAGAGCTGTTGCTCCTTTCTGCATAGCAGATGGCCATTCTCTGGGCAGTCTAAAACAAGGAGAGGGAGAGGGAGAGGGAGAGGGAGAGGGAGAGGGAGAGCCATGGCACCTGGTTTTATTCTGGTTTTTACACAGATGAGGCAGTGAAGGTCTAGCAAGGCTGATTGACCCAGGCTCAGATCAAGAAAGTGTGTCCTCACTGAGAAATGCACCCAGGAACCTCGCTCCCATGCCTTGCCTTTGACCTGTCCCTTTGCATGGTGAACTTAGGACAAAAGCTGTGGCTGATTTCCCAGTACAGAGACAAAAGGGGAGCAAAGGGAACTGAGGCACCATGTGCTTGGTTTCCCTGCTTGTGCAATGCTGTCCAGATAGCTTGGGTTTTAAAGCAATCCAGTAAGAACTGCTAGCTGTTTGTTGTGACACCATCTCTGGCAAAGTCTCTGGTTGGATTTGTGCAATGACACACAATTTTTCCCTATAGATTTGCTATTCATTGTCATTTGTCCATTGATTAAACTGGACCTTTGCAATGTTGAATAATTACAGTACAATTACGAACAATATATCAAGACTGCTAAAAATGTAAAAAGATCTTTGACCACTATCTTCTTCTTTCTGTATAGTGTCAAAAATAAGCCCCCATTCTCAAGATGGTGTGTGTGTGGGGAGAACAAGATCCCAGAAAGCATTTCAAGGCACAGCTCTTCTCTATGATGAATATTGCCCTGTTTGCAAGCACTGAAAACTTGTCGCACAATAACTTGCGGCCTGCCCAGACAGTAAATTAAAGCAATTGATTGAACAGATTTAGATAAAAGATAAGAAATCAAAAGCACACTGCATAAAATCACAAGTCCATAAACTCCACTACAGTGGAACTCCCCTGTAATGAAAGGTAGAATTCTGCAGGACTTCCCATATGTTCCCTCCTTATTTAGTACAGTGGTTGGGTTTTACACCGTTCCTGATAAATGAAAGCCATCATACTGTTGCCATTGACTACACCTTGGTAAGGACTTTCCAAAGGAGGAACCTTATGGGTTACTGCATAAACATGGATTTGATGTATAGAGGCCCTGAGCATGACAGTGTGCTGCTGGAGATGTTTTTAGGATGTCCTACAATATTTCTGAGGCAGATAAAACAGTGCTTTACACACTGACGCATTACGCTGTGTCTTGATTCAGTGCCACTGGGAAACGTAGACACATCTATCCTCTGACATATTTAAGAGGTAACTTCTAGTGAGAGCAGGCATCCAAATATCTTTGGGCATTGATGTCTAGAGCATTAATGAAGCACAGTCATGCTCACAATCAATGATACTATATTCTTATGCAATAGAGAAAAAAAGAACTAAACCAAGTGAGTGGACAAAACCACAAAGTTTTGACCCAGTTCTATAATTTCTACAGCTTAATTTTTTTTTTTTCCACTTGAAGCCATCTCTGCTGACAGCATTATTAGTATAAGGTACTGTGAATAAAATCTTTGTTGCATCATGAAGTCAAAAGTATCCACCCAGAGAAAGCATTACAGAGAATTCCAGTATTTTTCACCTTGAGGTTTTGCTCTGCTGTGTGAACCCCAGAGATTTTCATCTGAATGAATATTTTGAGAATTGCCTATTTCTAAATTTGCCAATTATGCTTGTAGGAGCTGAACATTTTCTAACTTAAATTATATATTTTCTTCAGATAAAGAAAACCCTACTTCTCATAAATATTTCATTAGAAAAATGAAAACATGTAAGCTTGTCTTACAGATAAGATGTCAAGGTTTTAGGGAAAAAAAATTGCCAGGAAGAAGTTCAATTTCACAAAGAAAACCAATGAAGAAATTCACAGTAAACTTAGTTTAAGGTAAAAAAATACATTGTATACACATTTATATATTTAAAGAGTTTGTGCAATTCCCATAATTATATGTGCAAATAAGCAATTATTAGAAACTGCAAATCTTAATGTGGTGAGGACTTGAAAACATACATACACATTTTAGCATAACATTTTAGCATTTAGTTGAAATCCATATGCAGATTGATATTTATTTTTCTATTTGCTAATTTGCAGATAATATTTCGTCACTACTGTATAAATATATGTATGTGTGCATAGGTTACACTATCCAATACTATATTTTGACGTGTACTTGTTTTACAAATATATGCAGTGAAAAATAAGTTTGAATTGTTTAAATTTAAATTCAAATCCATAGGTTAAAATTCATATTACAGCAACTGTTTGGAATTGTTGATCTTTCTTGACACATTACCATTGCTGGTAATGGGATGCACTTTGTGAAATTTCAACTTTCTGAGTCAAGAGGTTAACGTTTAATCAATAGTTCTCACTGTTATGGACTCTACTGGGAAATACTAGGTTGTGATATATGCTATGCATCATGAAGCAGCAGTTAGAGTCTGTTAGAAAAATAGTCTGATTGCAGAGTTTCATTGGCAGTGCTCTACTCACACATTTTCGATACTTCATTATTTTCCATAAAGTCCACATAAAATTGCCATGGTTTTTTCCATTATAGTGTCTAAAAGATGTCACATACCAAATTGTTACTGTGTTCTGAAATGTTTTTCCATGCTTCTGTGAAAACCCATGCCTGGTTCCCATTGGGAGTTACCAAGGCATGCTAATAAATTGGAGAGTAATGAACTGGTGCTCATTTTTTCCAGTTAAAGCACAGGTATGGGGGTTGCTTCCTGACATAGCAGGCAAAATTGTATGCGTGTCATATTAAAACATAAAGATTGATCAGATCAAAAATCCTCGATCTAAATATTCCAAAGCCTTGACAAATTTTAAATCCAGGGTCATAAATTAGTAGATTTTAAAACTAGAAAGGACAGCTGTGATTATTTAATGTGGGAAAAGTGAGACGTGACAGTGGTAAGATCATAGAATCATGGAATCATAGAATGGTTTGGGTTGGAAGGGACCTCAAAGATCATGTAGTTCCAACCCCCCTGCCATGGGCAGGGACACCCTCCACCAGACCAGGATGCCCAAAGATGATCCTCATTAATAAGAAGAACTATTCTGTTTTCTGAATTGGATACCATGGGGTCATTCCTGAGATGTGCCATGGAGCCTTGGCTCCACGGAAGGGAGCCAATGGGGCCTCACAAGCCTACATATGACGAGCCTGAAGATCGGACAGCATCTGGTCTACAGCCTGATCTCACGGGCAGAGGTAGTGGGACAGGCTTCAGAGCCTCGTCAAGCCATTCCTGCTTCTGCATGCCCTGCTGAGCAAGGCATGGCCATGGCAGGGAGTTCTGCTGAGAAATACTCAAGAAATTCCAACAGTTTCTGTGAAAGAGCAGATCTTTCTGAAACATATTCCCTTCAGTTAAAAATTCATGGTAACATGTACCCATTTTTCCTTCTGTCTGAAAGATATTAACACCTCCGTGCTGCTTCTCAGGACTAATTTTCATGTTTTGGATGCAAGTCTGATGTTTTCCTAAGACCACACATTTTCCTATGGGCTCCATGACATCTATGTGCCCACAGGAATCAGCAGGAGTCCTTCTCACTGCCTTGGCTTGGCCTTTATGGAAGGGGGATACCTGGAAGTCTCCATGCACTAAGAGGGTTTGCTGACCACTGTGGACAGTGAATGGAGATTACAGGCAGTCCCATCTCCCTAGATGATAATAGCAGGTAATGGCTGTCCAGGAGAAGTTTTATTTCAGCACTTTGTTTGGAGACACCTATTATATCAGACTAGTGAGCAGACAGAGGCACAAGATGAAATTCTATTTATTTTTCTATTGTTAGGAGCCATGCCCAAAATTTTTGCTCTCTCTAATCTGTACTTCAAGCAGAGAATATCCCATCAGCAGCTCCATATGTGTTTCTTTTCATGCTAAAGCTGTTTTACCCTGGGGTTTTGTAGGTAAAATGATAACACAGAAGAATTGTGTGTTATCTTTAATTACAAACATGCTTGCTATTCCCCTCACAATCTTGGAAGAACAGTCAGCTAAAAGAGAAAACAGATCACTCTTTCAGTATGTTTGTCACAATTTTTATATTGCAAAGAGCAATGACAACTTGCAATGTATCAGTTTACAGAGAGGTATTACATGGCAACTGTTTAGTATACATGTCACTAAAACTAGCCATCTAACTTGAAGGAATCATTATTTTACTACATAGCTTAAAGGCGACCAGTCCCTATAAATCACTCATGCACACTATGTGTATATATGGGTTTTTTTACTGCGTGTTTGTGGGGAATTTATAGAGTAGTTCTCCAATAAATAACTTAATTACTGAAATGTAAAGGCTGCAAATGTGTAGCAATGCTGTTCCAAAATGAGGCTACATCTTCCTTACAGGAACAATATATGCTTGAAAAACTATTGTATTATTAGGAAGCCTGGAAATGAGCTGCTAAGGAATACAGCAAATTTCTCGTTTTCACATAATCCTTTATTTTTCACCATCTCCTTACTTTCCCCACTTTCATTCTCCTCCATTAAACTATGTGCTGCGGGTAGCAGAACGGGGATGCAAACGAAAAGGAATCTCTATCCTGTCACTGTTAAATGTGTATTTTTGGCAGTGATGTCCTAACCCAGGGAGTGTGAGACTCTTAAAAAATCAAACCAAACCAGACTGCATGTGGGATGACTTGACATAACAACGTATGGTACACAAAACAGCTTGGAAGTAAGGAAAAAAACAGTGTCACTTTTGGACAGCTCTGCTGTTCTCACCTCCATGCAGCTCTGCTTCGAGTGAGAGCTTATACACACGCCCACCTTCCTCCCCCCATTTTAGGGCTAGTGTCAATAAGTATGAATTAAATTTTATTTTAGTTAGCTAGAGGTGCCTGCTTTCCTGTAGACTCAGGTCACATTCATAGGCCATGGATGATGGCTGCAAATGATTTGTGGCTCTTAAATATCTTAGTCTGTGAATGCTTAAGTGCATAGCATAAAATTCATGGAGTAAAAAGGAACCATATTTGCTTTACTGAGTTCATACTGAACCGTTTCCCAATCAGTTAATGCTTCATATTGCTTGTCACGTGACATACATATTTGACAAGTCTCAGCAATAAATCCAGCGAACATAGCTTAATGGAGTGTCAGAGCTGGGAGCGCGGGCTCAGTTCTGGTGTGGCTAGCTCAGCATCTCCTCCTGCCGAGGAAAAGCCATGGTGTGTTGTGTCTTAACGCGTCAGGCAAAGCCCAATGACAATGCTCCCTTTGACTTTGATGATGTGGAATTGGGATATCAAACACCAACGCCCTGATTGCCTCTCTATGGGCATTAAAAATCTCCCTGAATTTTCTCTGATGTTTCTCTCTGGCCTTATGGTCATCTTTCTCCTTGGCATTGCTGCTTGTACAGAGGGCGTCACTTCTGATTGTTCCCCCTGACCTCAGAAGCGTTTTCACTCCAGTGTTCTACTCAGTAACTTACCTCAGGTACAAAGCACAGAATACCATCTCACATCAGAATATGATGCGTACACCTTGCAACTTATGCCATGTCCAGCAAAGCACAAACCAGGGAAAAAATTGTCCCTGTTTGACAAAAAAAAGTTTGTAATCTGAACACTGTATCCAGCACTAGTGGCAATTAATTGGTATTGCTTTCTGAATAGAGTAAGACAAAGCAAAACAAAACAAGCAGATTCATGTGATGAAGATCCAGTACAAGGTAGTAATTTACTTTGGCTGCTGACTATATTCAACTTGATTTAAATATCTTAATATTTAATTATCTACATTCGTCTTACTGAAATGCACACAAAGGAACATCTTCAAAGAAATTAGCTTTGAACATTATTTACAGACAAGGTGACAGCTGTCTAATTCATTCTCTTGTGCCAAGGGAGAACAGCAAAGTGATGTAAAAAGGTTTTGAACTGTATTATTTAATTCACATAATAAATTTCAAGTAGAGTCACGTGGTAGGATTCTATGTGGTTCACTGCCTTTCTGCTGATTGTCTCATTAGATGTTTGCACATCTACGTCTGGTCCACCTAAATATTTTCTCCAGTTGTCTTGAAAAAACTTGCAATAGCAAAATACTCTGGTTTTCCAATAGTGTGTACTCCTCCTGTGTGTGTCTGTGCATACGCAGCATGAAACACTCTCAAAAGCACAATACTGTTCTGAAGGCCTTAAGGCAGAGGAATGTTAATGTAGTTGCTTTCAATGCTGATTGTATACTTTGCACTGAGCAAGTCCTGTTCTGCCCACAGTTGCTTATTGACCACAGCTTGATGGCAAATGGCAGGAAAACAATACTGCAGGTGGGTAGATAGAAAGACCTCTCGAGGTTCCATCCAGTCATGATGGGATGCAAATGGTATTTGTAGTGAAAAAACAGACCACTTTTGGCTTTGATTCTCTGCATAAAACAGAGTCGGGAGTGCTGTGCTCTGCAATTTCTATAATCCTTTTAGCACTGAGCTGTGTAATGCTGGCCTTTCATTAAAATACTCCTGAGGATAAGGAAGAACGGATATACTGACCTTAGCAAACTTAGCATTTTGGAGAGAAGAATTCAAACTTTAACATCAAGTAGCTGGTGTGTCAGTTCAGAGCACACTAAGTGAAAAGAGGACTGAAAAGCTGAGATGTAAAAAGGTTAAAAACTATGTTTCAGCAATAGGCTTTGCAGAAACTGATTGCTCTGATGTAGATTAAGCTGTACACTGACCTTTCAAAGAATAAGCATTTTTCTCAACTGTCACTGTATCAATGCACAAAACAAGCAATATCATTAGGGAAGGCACCCAGGCTGGCAGACTTTGAAGAGATTATGTCAATGAGTCATGACCCACCCATTCAGCAAATAAAGTGAAGGTTAAAGCTTGTATGTATAAAATAAAGTTGACTGAAAAACTGCAATTACATTGCTCTCTTAAAAAAATAATCTTGGACGCAAAATACGGTGTTATATAGAGCTAGTGTACTCAAAAGTATTCTCCCCACCAAAAACGCATTAAAATCAGCTTTTGTGAACCCCTGCAAGCTTTTGCACCTATATGTGTTTCATACTCAATAGGAGACAGCTTGCTTAGCCTATGAAAATTATGATGATCTCAGACTTTTTTCACTTTGCGTTTGGCAAATTATGTTGGAGAAATACCCTCTGTAAAACAGCTAGGACAGAGACAAGGACCTGAATCTGGACCTTTCGTTTAAGCAGATATCAAGTGTTTAAGAGATTTTTTGGGAAATGTATTGTTGTACATCACAACTTTTTTCAACCATTTTAGTGAACCAACAATTGCTGAAAAATATTTTATTAGAATAATTTCTCACCAGCTCTGTGCGCATGTGTTGGAACCAAATCTTGACTTTAGGCAGGAACTTAAGAGCTGATCTTGGAAAGTATGTAGGTCTACAGCAAAGTTTTTGCAAACTCCACCAAGTACATCAACTCAGCTATATCCAAAGTGGTGGTCTATCATTCATGTGAGAGAGACTTGTCCAATTATTCTTAGCACTTGGTAAGTTGAGCCTTTCTGGGCTTTCACTGTTCTTTACAGAAAAATGTGACTTTTGAGACCCCAGCAGAAATTGTGACACCAGAAAAGTATGAATGCACAAAGGTTTAGGCTGTGCCAAATCAGTGGATTATTCATTGTGAGCTGCAGTCAGTTATATACAGCTAGGATGAACTAGTTGCTCAAGTTGAAAGTGTTTCCATCCTGGAGGACTGAACTTACATGGCAACAGGTGCAATGAATGCACTGCTTTTAGGCACAGTGCCAAGCTGGATTTAATCTAACTACAACGGCCAATAAATGAGGAGATGGTGGCATGAATTTCAACACTGCAATATTGAGCAAGCCTGCCAGAGACCACGAGCTCTTACTTGAGGAGCTGAACTGTGTAAAGACATCTTTGCTGCACCAGAACACAAACTACCAAGATTAAAACTAGATTGGGTATATTTATTGATGTTGCAGTCAGAATAGACATTGCTTTAAGTGTATGGGTTTGCTGTGTGAGTCGTTTTGAGTGGTTGGATGGATCTAATTCAGAGTTGAATGTCTGGGTTAATACAGCGGTCGAGCAAAGCCTCAGACTGGAAGAGCAGCAAACCACATGCAGTTGAAGCCTTTTCTTCCATGCCTCTTAAGCAACTGGGAAGACATGGTCAATATCCAGCTCTCTACCAACAGTCTTTGCAAACAAGACAGATATTTCCACTCATAAAAAGCACAAATAAGCAGGGGAAAAAAAAAATTCCCTTATCCAACCCCTTAATTTGTGTGTGAAACTCAAGATCAGACTAATCCCTAGTTGATCACAGCTCACCGAACCACTTCACATATGTCAATCAAGGTTATGTGAGCTATGAAGTGCAGGCTGATGGCAGGAATTTTCCATGCTCGACTATATCTCTTTGAAAAGTGTCATTGACCTGGGAGATGCTAGCATCAGTCTTTGCCCTACCAAAAAAAAGTAAGAAAAGGGAAGGCGGGAAACGAGGCCATGGCTGTGCAGGCTTCAGCTTCAGCTACTGCAATGAAGCCAAAGAGGCAAAGGAGTGATAAAGGAAGGCACCAATTGTGTCTTTCTGCTAATCACCCTTTGCTCATTCAGTGTGAGTGGGAGACCAGGTGCTCTTCACTGAACCAAGACACTTTATCAATGTACTAACATCGTGGTAAGATGGATAGAAATGTTCTCCTGTTCTAATTCTGTGCCCACTTAGGTCATGCTGTTCTGTAGACAAGGCTTTTTTCTGATCACGACTATGACAAAATTATTTTTTAAGTTCAATTACATGCATAGCTATCCATGACACCGGCCTAACATGAGAAAACTTTTTGTAACATAGGTGAATATTTAGAGCTAAGATGTCTGGACCTGCTGTGAAGCAGGAAAATATAGCTGAATACATATGTATAAATCCTTCCTGCACATGCGTTTGACATTTGAAGCTCTGCAAAGTTTCCTAATGAATCTGGAGTTCACTGATCACAGAACAGAAGCTCATGCCCCGGATATTACGTTTCTCTTCAGTTAAGAGAGGGTTATAGCACCACTGTCATGTCCCCAGGTGCTCTGTTCATGGTGGAACTCTTCTTGTTCACATGGAAAAGTGCTACGCATGATGACATCCCATTTTCTGCCTGCTCACTGGTTTTGAAGTAAATGTGTCACCAAATGATGTACATAATGCTTTTATGTCTATTATATATACATACATATTAATTTATCTATTTTGTACAATACTTGCCACATGACATTTTAATGTAGACTGTTGTTAAACCACATTCATTTCCATAAGTGTCTTCTGCTAAGAAACTCTAAGCTTGTGATAGGTCCATAATCTCCGTCTTCACTAAGTGTAAATGTCCATTGCTTGTGCTCCCACACACGATGTTGTCTTTCCTCTTCTCTTGTCATTGATTTTTAAGAGACACACAAATGAAAGCAGGACGCACTATTACATTCCGACATTTAAGCCTTCCTAATAGTCCATCTTGCATACAGACAGTAACAACATTCACTTTCTCCTGGACCACCTCTTTCACAATCCCTATTTGTTTAACTGTCATTGCCTCACAACATGCAAGGTGAGAGCCTTTCCTTGGTGTAATGTTAGTCTCACTGTGTTTTGCTGCTTTTTGTGCCCCTGTGTCTAAGCCTGAATTAAATCTGGACTTCATGTTACACAGTTCTTGCCTACTTTGCTGCAGAAATCTGAACATCTGAATCTGCATCCTGAGATGACTAAAAAGAACCTCTGCCAGGAGCTGAGGTTCCTGAGCCAGGAACCTCTGCCACCAAACTAAGTCTCATCAGTTCAGATAGCCCAGAGTACTAGAAAAAGCCTTTCACAGATCCAATTGTTACTGGATTTAGACTCATTTCAGTTTCCAAACACCCATGTAGAGGTCCACTGCTCACCCCTGTCCTTGTAGTTCATAGTCTGAAGTTTTGTCCTTCTGGACTGTGGTCCAATAAATGAAGACTTGCTCATCATATTATACACAAGAGTTGCTGGAGGGTTTTCAGAACTGTGACACTTACTTAAGGAAAAGACTGGTTTGCACTCTGCTGAGGTTAATAGCTTTGCAGAATTCATAAAAGCATTCACAATTGTTCTTGACTGAATCATCATAACAGCAAGCAGGTGCTTATATATAATCATACCTTTTGGGAACTGTCTCAGATCATTTGTCTGCCTCAAAGGATGTTCCTCACAGCTATTCATCTGAAAGACATAAAATGACTCAAATTGGCCACTTGGCTTTCATTTCTACCAGAAACATTGTACAATTCAGGATTACTTTGTTGTTTACACATCTTAAGCAAGAGACACGGAAATGGCACTTTCATATGTCAGAAGTGGTTTCTTTTCTGCTAATGAGTAAAAGTCCCTCTACTTTTTCACCCTTTTTTTCAAAGTCTGTCATGTGAATTTGATTTGTTTCATGAGATACGTTGGACTGAAAGGGTGTAAATGTGCTTTCTGGCCACTAATGCTTTTCCACTGTCTTCAGGCACTTTAACATATAGTGCATTACTAGTAAAAAGACCCATGCAAAGAGAAGCCAATGAGCCTTTAACACATACAGTGATATTTTTAAAAACAGAAAATGTTAACTTTATTGCAGAATCTTAACA
The DNA here is from genome assembly GCF_011004875.1 of Balearica regulorum gibbericeps. Taxonomy (NCBI): domain Eukaryota; kingdom Metazoa; phylum Chordata; class Aves; order Gruiformes; family Gruidae; genus Balearica; species Balearica regulorum. The sequence continues at coordinate 66,166,081 of NC_046187.1, forward strand.
TAAAAGATCTCATCCTTTCCTTTAAATGATAAGTGAGGAATAATTAAATATTTCTTTTTCAAATTTCCAGATAAATTATTGAAGAAATCTCACTTTCTTATACTGCCTCTGGACTCATATCTAGGTGGTTTAAATTCTTAAAATCAGTATTTCAATGATTTCTTTTTCCCAGAGAATACCAAGCTAACTACTTTTGAATAATTCTAGAGCAGTTCATGAAAAAGACCCCCCATGATTCCACAATTTCTTTTTTCACATCACAGTTTGTCTAGTTTTCTCCTGCTATATTAAAGATATACAATGTGGTGGAAGAAAGACTAGGACCTGATTGATACCGTTTCCTGCTCTTTGCATAGCCAAAGTGTAAAGGGAATGTAAGACGAGTGTGCGATGCTACCAGCAGGAATGTAACAGCTTTACAACTGCTTTGTAGTTTGTTTTGCCCAAGCCAATGGTCACAGCACACCCTGGTAGACCAGGTCCCCACAGTCCTCTGAGCAGCCTACCCTACTGCATCTCTTCCTTCAGATATTGAAACAGTAAACCAGTTTGCTACTGTAAAAAAATAAAATTGACAGGAACAAAATGGAAAGAATGAATGGTGTCCACCTGCCAATGGATCATTGTTATTGTCTTTTCTTTCTTTCTTTCTTTTTTTTTTTTTTTTTTACATTTGTTCCTTTGCACTTAATACCTTAATACCATTATGTTGCAGCAAAGAATCAAACTGATGAAAGAAAAGCTTCCGGGACTTGTTTCCAAGTCTCCAGGAAAAGCTGACAATCATCAAGAAAATATGTTGGTTTCTTTATGACTTCTCTTTTTGCTTTGGGATCACAGGTTCATTTCAAAGTGCACTTATAAAGTTATATCTGAAACCTCAGTGAAATATCTGGGAGAGCCCTTCGATGTCAATAAATTGCATATGAGACCTAAGAAGTACTATGTGCTTTGTTTGGGTCAAGCTGTACAATGGGTAAACCATTGATTTAACAACTGAAGCAAAACTTGCATGATTAATTATGGAAATGATTCTGAACTGTTTAAGATCAAATGCAGTTCTTTGTTATATTAAATTGGTAATACCAGTCTGGTAATTCAGTGATTTTTTTATTTTTCTTTTGCAGATATGTGCAGTTGAAGGTGGATTTCACACTTTGAAAGTAGAAAGCTTTTGTTATAACAACTTTTCTCAGTGGAAGTAATTGCCTTTGGAAGGTGAGATATTCTTGTATCTCTCCACAGATTAATTCTCTTGGATCTTATCTGCAGTGGCAAAAAATGGAACCTGTGTCTCCTTTTCTGTAATTTAGGCATGCTCAAGCATTACCACTCTCTTTTCTAACCCTCTAAGGATAGATTACAAGGTGGTAGGGAGATACTAACCTCATTTGCATTAGGTTTGGTTCAGTACTGGTGTTTCTTATAGGTGGAATATAGTAGCTTGCACTGAGCTTTTTGTTGGGTAAAAAGCTTCCGCTACACAAGTTAGCAACCTGGGGAAAGACATATGCAGCTTTCCCATTTTTTCTCCCTACTGTGATAACTAAGACACCAAAAATAATTCACTCTTGTATGTTGCCTTTTTTCTACACACTGTTCTGTTCATTTTCATGGACCAACTAGGGAAAGGAAATTTAGCCTTTTATTAACTATTTGTGGAATTCACAGTGGAATCTAATGTATTTGCGATGCTGCTGGGCTCCTTACCCCCCGGGACAGGCTTCCTCCTGCCCTTTCCAGACCCGGACCTCTGGCTGGCAGCACAGCCAGCCTGCAGTCAGCTGTAAGAAGGTGTTCTGAGAAACCTGGAGAAAGTCAATAAACAACGAGATTGAACCTGCACAATAAGGAAACAGATAGCTCAGGGTAGTGCTGCAGCAATGGTGTCTGAACATGGCAACCCAATTCTTCTTTGTACTGGATGTCCAGAGGGGAAGTAAAATGGATGCAGAGTAAAGCAGAAAAAGAGCGAAAATTTCTCCAAAGACCTGGATGTCAAATGAATGTGTAAGGGAACATTTACAGTACATCTTGTTTAACTGGAATTAAAGTTATCTTTGAAACAATTCCTAACTTGCACTGTGTTAAGAATGACTGATTCTGTTTATTTAGTATAATCTTGTAAGATATCTACTTAAAGCAGCTAATAATTAATTGCAGAAGTATACTATAATTAACTTTTAATGAAAAGTACTTATAAAGATAAATATTTGTATACTCATTTTACCGATTGGAACTTCAAGGAAGAGAAAGGCTCAGGCCAATATCTACAAGACCAGTCAATGATTCTTTAATTATAATTTTGGAGGAATCTGCACCACTTATTTTTAAAACGTGAGCTGATCTGTTCCAGTCGTGAATCTAGTCACACAGGTTCACTCTATGCTCATCTCTGTAAGTATCTCCAGAGCTAGGTTTGCCTTTTAACTGAGTTTTCCTTGTAGCTTTCTTCCAGAGATTAAAGTGCCTTGCATAGTAAGAATCTCTACATAAGATATCTTTCATGGGAACTGGACTTGCTAGAACATTTACTAGAAGTTAGTGTCTGGGCTAGTAGAAATCTGTCCTTCACAGCTAAATCTAAGGAAAGTACTGTGCAAACAGATTGTGAATGCTTTAGGAAACATGGTGATGAAGCAGTTCTCCATGAGCAACCTGCCCAAAGCCACGGCAAAGGCCTAGTGCTCTTGAGTGTGCAAAAAAGGAACAGGGATTAGGAGCTGGAAAGAGGTTTTGCTACTTCACCTGATAGTAATTGTGCCCAATCAAGCTGCTGAGTTTGGTTTTGGATCTTGTAATTTAAAAAAGGACATAAGAAATTCAATGCATCTCACCTGTGCTCTGAAAGTTCTCTTACAAAGGAAAACATAGAAATTTAAATCTAATTAATTTATCCAGAAGAGACCAAGATAAGCTTTGATTTGATGGTATGCATGCCATTGTGAAGAGGAAACAGTCACTGCTAAAGAGCTTTCTAATCTACTGGAGAAAGGCACTGTAAGAACTAGCAGCTACAAGTTAAATCTGCAGAGATTCCACCAGAAGGCAGGCACACAGGTGCTCAGCACGCATTGAAAGAAACTGCTGAAGGAAGTGCTGAATTTTTCATTTCTTGCAGCTTTCATATCAAAACTGACTGCCTGTCTGGAATTACCTGAGTTGAAATCACATCCTTGTGCTCAATAAAGGCATGCCTAGATGTAATGCTTGATCAAGGATTTCATACTAAATAAACTAGTGGTCCTTGTTGACTTTAAAATCTAGCAATCTATTTCTTCTACAGGCTGAGGGGAGAAGAAAGAGATAAAGATTATTTCCATATTTTCATTTTTGGAAGGTGCTCAGAGAAGTGTGATGGTGAGGTACATATATAGATAGATGGACAGATGAGAATTGATGACTTCTTACCTTAAAAGAAAATTCTCATACTTGCAACATAATAAAAGAAACATCAAAATAAAACCAATTAATTTTTTCTTTAATTATCACAGTTTCTACAGCTGTTGAGCAAATTATAGCTTCTTTAATATGCCAATTTTGAAAGTACTTCACATTATAACCAGCAGATAACAAGGGAATAAGAGTAATTGGAATTAAATTTATACAGTGGAGAATTCTCAGTTTTAGTGTTGCCTAAATGGGTTTTAACATATTGAAACTGCCAGAAATTCACATGTGAATAAAAGCTGTTAAAGAAAAAGAAGAGGAAAGAAAAGTAGGATATAAAGTAAATACAGATCCAGAAAACTTTCAGAGTAAAATAGTGCTATGCAACTCACAGCTCCCCTGAAGTTCTACTACCATTGATCAGCGTTGGGTTAACATTACTTAAGTGCCAACACTGGTAATGAATAGATAAGTCTCACAAAACATGATTCTCCTGGGTGACAGGTTATTTTCCTTCATGGCATTAATCCTTTATTTCTCATGAGATGAGAAACTTTAGATGAAGCTCGGAGGAGAGGGAGGAACAGCAATTCTCTCAGAGTACGACGCTGTATTTTGATGCTGGTACTTGTTCCAGGCCAGCACCAGTCATGCTCAGAGCTCCCTGCTGTGCAACGCTCTTGCACATAAGCATGGAAAGTGACCTTACACAGTTGATCTTACAGCTGAAACAACCCAGTAGGAGGTAGGCAGCAAATGAAGCAGAGGCTAAGGTAACTTGCTTGAATACCCACCAAGAGCAGGATTGAATTCAGGCTCTGAGACTTTGAGCACATTGCTGTTTGCTGTCCCCAACCATGATAACTGGGATGTGAATTACCACTGAAGTCTAAGGCAAATCCCAAGAGCACAGCTTCTGCTAGACCTACAGCACCTTCCTGCCGAGACATGTGGGGTGTCCTGAGCCAGTCAGTCTATCCTTCACATCGGATGAGCACGGTTTCATGCTCATGTCCTTTCTAGTTCTTCACACACTGAAGGAAACCCTGTCTTGGGTGCACACAAATCTTGGGTAAAATCCTAGCTGCATGAATATCAGTGGAAAAAGTTCTGTTGACTTTGGTGGGAACAGGATTTTGCCTCTCAGGGCAAGAAATACCACAAAGATTGTTTTGAAGGTGTGGCTTTTCAATGGAAACAACAGGAAAGGAGCATTTTGCTGGGCCATCAAAGTTACTGACTAACTTTTAGGGTTTGAACAAAAGTTATTTACAGAAATAGTCTTCCTCTTCATAGACATCAATGGTGGGTGCATCTGCATTATGATTTTATTTCCATTCTGGGGTGGAAGAAGCCTAATTTTCGACACTTGTAATCACATTGTAGAGTGGTTTTGGAGCACATGAACTGGATGCCTTATGGGTGAAACAAAACCAAAACATGGGCTCTGGGAGGGCACTGCATGTGCTGTAAGTACTAATAGATGCTCAGCCCACAGAGCTAGAGCAGAACTATTCCAAAATAAACCATGGTCAAAGTGTTTGTGGGTGGTGCTCTGCAGCATCAAAACTTTTGCTCTGCAGATTTGGTCCTGTTGTACCACTTCCCTTACTAATATAGGCACAGCTATATTTTTAGCAGTTGTACATCCAGGTTAGAATCATATTGGTACTGGCCTTTACACACCCTCTGTTCGGACATGATCTAAAAAATTTAAATCAGTGCCCACCATTACAAGTCTTGTACCTGAGGCAGTGCCCAAGCTGTATGTTTGTGGGTATAAGAATGGCTTTAATTCACGTTGCAATCCACATTGATTCCATAGATCTTCTGGATATCCTGGAGGTCAGATCCTCCCTAAGCTTAGGGCTCCCACAGCTCTTCAAAGCATGTTATCCCAAAATCATTGAAATAATTGCAATATGGCAGAAAGATTATGAGGTCTTGCTTTTTTCCCAGGCCAAGACCAACAAATGAGAGCAGTGCCTTAGTCCACGGAGGGTCTTAGGTACTTGTGGAACTGCTAGTGCCTGGTTATACCCATATTGTGCAGAACCCATGAGATTCATCGTGCCTGTAGGGTGGCCCAAGGCACAACTGTCATGGATTACCAGAAAAAAAATTCAGTTGATACTAAATCATGATACTAAACCTGAGGCAGTAATGAAAGGAACTTTCCTTTCATGTGCTATCATTTGAATCTTGACTCCTGTAAGAATGCACTGAAATTAGATGTTACCCTGTCACCAGACCATTGCCATGATTTTCCCAACCCAAAGGCCTTCATGCCTTGCTCCTTCATTGGCAGGGAAATACATTTCTGTTGCTATTAGCTTCGGTATTTAAAATTCTGTTACAAACACAGAAACCTAAGAAGGAGCTAAGTTTCCTGTATAGATAGCAATCCATATGTGGGAATAATATAGATGATTAATACTTACCTGAAGTATTAATAAGAATCTAATAATGGCTGTATCAATCTGGACTGCTAGTTTCTATGTCCATTTCATCTCTAATTTACAGTCAATAAGATTTCTGAGTGGCACAAAAGTGCTCCACTTAAGCGACATGATTTCTAGGTAGCTGTCGGATATCAAGGTAAGGATGACAATACCGCCTGGAAGGCCCAGAACACAACATTCTCTAGAGAGCAGTGAAAAGATGATTTTATGACATTATATTCTGACACTGTGTGAATCAATTTTAATGAAAGATATACTTGCTTTCTTTTGCTGTGATGAATCTGGAAATATTTAACCCCCTCAGGCTTGAAGGGAAAAAAAAAAGGTGCCATTTTAATGGAGTAAAACCGTGCTACATCTTTGTATTGAACATGAGTTTGAAAAGTAGGTAAAAATACTTTTGTTCCCATATTTTTTTCACAGCAACTGAATAAATGCAAGAGTATATACTTCATCTTTCTATCAGTAGCTGGGATCTGCCTGTAAACTCCTATTGCACATGGTACTTTACTCAGATTTTTAAAGAAGGAAAAGATTCCACTTCCTAAGCCATCCCAGCTTCCAAAGGGCCAGATAAATATTTGTCAGAATTATGAGTTAATTAAAATCATCTTACAGCCATATACTTTAAAGGATCAAAGCATTTCTATACATATATGTACAAAGAATGTCCAGGAGTCTTTTAAATCCACTTGTGAAACGCAGCTGTTTCTGGGGCGAAATGTAGCAACAAATTAATAGTAAAAGTGCACAATATCTTGAAACAGCAGGTGAATAAAATGTCTTCCTGTCACAGCTGTGGCATAATATAAGTAGACAAAATGCAATTATCCAGTTGGAATTTGAGAGGGACCTTATAATTAACATAATTGTTTTTCTAAAGAAAATGGTGGGATCTACATGCTACAGAGGAAACTAGAAATACCTTAAAGAGACTTGCTACATCAGGGCTTTGGTTTTGTTTTTGTTGAAATAAACCAACTTCACAGTATCCTTTTCTCACTAGGAAGAAAGATTGGTTGATCAACAACTTGGATATTCATGCCTAACACCTTTATTTCTAAACTTGTCTTACTAATATTGTCCTATGGGTTCTGTAATCGTATTCTTATGGATATTTACGCATTTCTCTTAAGCAAGAGGACTCTCTTGACATCCTACCTGTTCTTTCTGGTGGTAATACTGCCTATTGCCTTTATTTTCCATGGTGGATTATCTCTAAATTTTGTATGTTATTGAGAGAAAATAGACTAAGCTGGTTATGTCTATTCATTTATTGTGGTTTGTGGTTTCTTTGGTGTTTGGTTTTGCTTTTTTTAGTGTAATGATAACTGATAAGATACTCTCCATCCTTTAATTCTTTCCACATCTGTTTGAAGAGTTTGCTTAACCTATGCAGCAAGGTGGTTTTTTTCTCAGTTGAGCTGTTTTCTGCCCTGGCTTTGCATTCTGTTCAAATTATGATGAATCCAATTTGTATTACAATCATCATCATTATTGTGATTATTTGCTGAAATGAAGGACAACTAAGTTCTCCCAGAAGCTTACACATTATATCAGCCAAAAAAAACCCCACAGTATAACACTATGAATAGGAACAGATGGAAAGATAAATTCTGCCATGCTACCAGTGTGATAGGAAGCCTCCTTAATTTCAGTTATGATTTATCTTTCTGCAAATATCAAAGGATAATCTGCAAGTTTTGTGTTCTATTTGAAGCTGCTGTTGCTTCAAATGCACTCCACAGTTATGGCTCTGTAAGTACCTGACTTCACTATAAGCATCATATGTATTAGTGGAAAAGCCATTTATTAAGCTTTTGCAGTCCTTAATGTTAATTACTGCAATTAATGAATGGAACTGCAAGTAGAGTTCAACTAAGGGTTTTCTAAACTATTAATGGGGCCTCATTGATAATGCTTATGACTGTCTACTGGGACTTATTTAACAGCCATGAGACATTATGTATAGGACCTCAGTTTGAACTTTCATGACTCCTCCTCAGATAAATTAATGATGTCCCACAAACTCTTAGGACAACATCTTCTGTTGTTTTTTGGGAAGAAAGACAGTTTCAAAGCTACCTTTGCACCCTACAAAATCAAAATGAAGTTTTATAACTCTGAATACATCATGTAAAAGATCTCCTAGGTGAGAAAATTTACTTTGCTTTTCACTGTAATACAGAATCCCACTTGGAGGACAAAGACTAGCTTAATAAGAAACCTAAGCTTCAAGAACAAAACTGCTAAACTCTTCTAGGTCACTACAGCCTTAGAGATGTTTCACAGCAATAAGGTAAATTATGGCTCATCCTTTCAGCTGATAATGTTCCTATAACTTTGACTTCTTTAAGACCTATCCCACCATGAAATTGTATTTGTTCTTAAAAGATTATAGAACTATTGTAGAATCATAGAATGGTTTGGGTTGGAAGGGACCTTAAAGATCATCTAGTTTCAATGCCCCTGCCATGGGCAGGGACACCCTCTACTAGACCAGGATGCCCAAAGCCCCATCCAACCTGGCCTTGAACACTTCCAGGGAGGGGGCATCCACAACCTCTCTGGGCAACCTGTTCCAGTGCCTCACCACCCTCACAGTAAAGAATTTCTTCCTAACATCTCATCTAAATCTCCCCTCCTTCAGCTTAAAGCCATCACCCCTTGTCCTATAACTCCATGCCCTTGTAAACAGTCCCTCTCCAGCTTTCTTGTGGGCCCTGTTTTGGTACTGGAAGGCTGCCATAAGGTCTCCCCGGAGCCTTCGCTTCTCCAGGCTGAACAGCCCCAACTCTCTCTGACTGTCTTCATAGCAGAGGTGCTCCAGCCCTCTGATCATCTTTGTGGCCCTCCTCTGGACTCGATCCAACAGGTTCATGTCTTTCTTGTGCTGGGGCCCCCAGAGCTGGACACAGTACTCCAGGTGGGATCTCACGAGAGCAGAGTAGAGGGTCAGAATCACCTCCCTCAACCTGCTGGTCACGCTTCTTTTGATGAAGCCCAGGACACAGTTGGCTTTCTGGGCTGCAAGCACACATTGACGGGTCATGCTGAGCTTGTCAAGAAGATCTGTGTCTGGACCACAATACGGTAACATAGACATCTTAAACGCACATCTGCAAAAACCTATGTACATACTTGCCTTCAGTGGATCCTTGCCTTTGAATCACTCATGCAATTAAAGCTAAGCCTGTTCTCAGGTGTCTGCAAGTTTGGGTCCCTAACTAAACAAGCAGGGCTGCCAAGGGGACTTCGACTTCCCTCAACTTCTCTTTGAAAATGGGTTCCAAGTCAATTTGATGCACTCCCTGCTTGCAGCTCCCCATGAAATTGGCTTAAGCTGCTGCTCAGCTCATGTTTTTCCTCAGGAGACTCTCTTCTGCTTTACCCACAGAAACACCAATCTTAGGAGCACAACTTGGTGTGCTGGGCACATAAGCCTTATGGCAGATTTTTGGCCAAGACCACAATGACCATCACCATGAGCTTCCTCAAACTGGCCCCTGTACCAGCTGTTCTTCCCCATTATAAACTCATAACAATGTTTTTTCTTTCAAAACAATCCCTTCCTAAAACTCTCTCTTCATCTATCTAGCTTCATATTTTACTTACTGTAAGCTTTCAGGCTAGTATCCATACAGGATTTGGCACAAAAATCAGATTTCCTATCATACAAGAATACCAATATTTCAATACAGCTCATGAGTTTGTGAATTTTCATGAAATCTGAGATCTCCCAGATTTTTTTCATAACTATATCTCCCCAAAAATATTTCAGTGTCAGTAATACAGTTTGCTTACCAGTCAATCTTTTATTTGCTTTAGGTTCTCTTATGTTATGAAAGTGAAAATGATAAAGTCAAAATAATCTATTTCAATAATTTTTCTCATAAAATCTGACAGGATCAGTACATTTCAATCCAAAATTTTTATATTTGATCACAAATTTTGCTATTTTTTAATGGAAAGTCTAGAAGATGTATTGCTCTAAACAAGTTGAAGGAAGCCTTACCCAAATACAATGAGGTTTACAATGTGAGATGTGACCTGCACTTACTGTTGCTGACATTGCATGATGGACACATACCCAGGGTGGCCACAATTACCCATGGTGGCATTAGTTGTCTTGGGTTTTAGTGAGCGGTGTCTTTGAATAACTGAAATCGGTACTGTTCACAGACGCCTGATCCATGCGTAACAGGAAGAATCTATTCTGAATAGGTGCTGGCTGTGTGAAATGCTGACACTGAGCTGATGTGACAAACCAAGAACTTCTCTCCCATTTCTGTGTGTTTATCTGCACTGAGCTGTGCCACGCGCTAAGTCATGCCAGGTGAAGAATGCAGAGATTTCCCAGATGTGGTGACAAAGAGATAGAACAGATGTGGTGCCTTTGTTGCCTGCAATGCATATATAAATGAACTAGCAACCTGCTAGCAGTTCTCACCAGAATTAAATAAAAAAATAAACTACATCATAATAAAGCCAAAAAAAAGGGTAATATATTATAAGAACAAGTGATCAGACCCCAGCATGTAACGAGCTGAGTTACTTGAGTTAGCACAGCATATTTCCAATGAATTTACAATAGACTGAGAATTCACTCAAGGTGCATTTACCCCTCTGCTTGTTTGTTCTTTTTTTTTTTTTAATAGGAGTGGTAGGTTAATGGACTGCAATGAGGATCAGGACATCTAAACTCAAGCTCTTGCTCTGCCACAGATTTCCTCCATCACTTCAAAAAGTCTTTTTAATTTTTTGGACATCCCTACATTGAGGGCTGTAGTTTGGAAATGCCAGTGAGTTTGATGAGATACTGCAAACAGTCTAGCTGTGATAGCACCTGCAGAAGTACTTGTTTAGAACAAGTATCTTTGGTATCTTTGCAACGAATGGTTATCTGCAGGAGCTCCTATCAGCAACATTCATCAGTATCTTTGTAGTTCTGAGCCAGGAAGCTTCTGGGTTTTGTGAGTGTACTAAGATTCACAAAAGATGTATTGTTTGCTGGAGGAGGCTAAGACAAGAAGGGTCTGTTGACTACAGCAGGGAGTGACCCCAGGATAAACAATTGATTTTATTTCAAGCACGGTGAAAGAAAGGATGGGTCTCTGGGACCATGCAGGGAAAGAACCAGTTGGGTTGGCTCACCTGTTTACAGAATCAGCATTTCTGACACCAAGATGGAACCTACAAATTCTCTGCTGCTCAAAGAGAGCAAAGAACATTGAACGTCTCTGAAGGCAGTAATTGCCATCTCTTTTTTTTTGTTTTTTGCTTTAGCTGGGCTGAATTTTTATTTTCAGGGCACTTATAAATATGCAAATTTAGGTGCCTAATTTTAGATGCTTCGTTGCGTGGGATAAGGTTATAGACAGTGCTTCTATATTGAGACTGTAGATAGTAATACACATGAATGAAACTCTTGGCTTAATGTTCAGGAAAAGTGGAAGGTGAGCTGAGGGCACACAAGAATAGGATCTCTTCAGTGACATTAATTCCAATGTAACAGCTAAGCTTATATGGGGCTGAAGTTCCCATGGATCAGTCATGCTGACTATCTTTTAATACCAGAGCCGGGTACACTGTAGCTTTGTAAACAGGTAAAACTGGTATGAAGAGCACATACAGAGTACAGTCTATCATGTAATGCCCAGCAGGCACTAAATACTCAGGGGGACAAGCCGAAAATCAATTATCTTCAAATAGCATAGCAAAAAGCTCCTCTGTTCTCATGTACCAGCATCAAGTGCATTTAAATAACAACATCTCAAAGCACAAAAGCAAAGTAAAGCCTCATGAAAGCCTGTTTCAGTGACAACTGCATCACCCCAATCCTTTTGCTTTGCCTCTTCAAGGAGCTCTTTCTCCCTGATGTGGAGATGAAGAATTAATCATCCTGTTACATAAAATGTATACTCCATGGGGAAGATGCATAAAGCACTGAAGAGATGGATGGATTTTTTTGTAGAGTAAGGTCACCCTCAGGGGGTGAGAGCATAGGGAAAAGTGCTCACTGAGTAATTACCATTTCTGGATCCTCTGGAGAATTGCAGGCTTGATACCATCTGAAAAAGCCTATGATTTTCAATTAATTCTTTGCTCCTGTAGATTGGTAATTACCTCAGTATATGTTGGGGTGTTGGTTTGCACTAACCGCAGCAGGGAGCTGAGGAATTGGAAATGGTCTCATTTGCCTGGTGGTCAATGGCTGCCACAGGTGTGAAGCCTGTAGCAGGGCTCTCCTGAATTTCTTGTCAAGAGCAGGGGGATTCTCAAATTTTGAGGAAGACCTCTACTGTAATGCTGGGAAGAGAAATGGGTAGAGACCAATCCCCATGATCATAGTCTTATCTGTTTCTAGCTAGGTCTGAAAATGCTTAGCAGCGTCCTACTGACCAGGTGATGCTGGCAGCCTGAAACCAGCCCAGGATAGCACTGTCACTGGGATTTAGGTGACAGAGGCAAGAGCTATGTAAATTTGGTACTTGCCAAGGCAGCAGGTACCATCAAAGAAAGATATTGAAAGGAAACAAAATGAAAGACCAGAAGAATTTTGAGGTAAGAAAGGGGATAGAGAAGAGGATCTTTCAAGGTGTATCAGGTTATAAAGGCTTCACTGTGTTTTAATTACTGCAGGCTAAATTTCTGAGAGCCTGCAGTAGCTTGTTAGACACATACTGTAGTTTTAATTAAGTAATTAGGGAGTTTGATGAGGAAGGCAAGGATTTTGGAATTTAAAGTATTCTGGAGAGTGTATAGGCAGGGGAGTCTTTTTCTCAGGTGTCTCTATTATATAATGATTAACCTTGAGTGAAACATTATGGGAAGGACTGAGAGCTTTATTCATGAGTCACAAGCATAAAACCTGACCCAAAAGCTCTTTGAAAAAACTCTCTGAGAACTTTGTCAGTGTGAAGTCTGTAGGACTTAGGTCAAAATGTGCATTCAGGGATCAGGTAAGGTTTAGCAGAACAACATTTATCTCTTAAAAGGACAGACTTAATGAGCAATATCCATAGAAATAAGTAGAACTTCTGTGTTACAATGTGTTGAAGAGATAATGCAGTTGCTGTTAGGTTTTGTGTGACATTGTTTCAGATTGCTCATAGAAAAGTCTTGAAAGACATGAAAATACAGTAAGAGAAAATTAAGAATACAGCTATCCTCATAGCTGTTACTTCTCCAATTGTTTACTATGTAAATTTATTGTCTTCTGAGTGTGAAGTCACTGGGATTTTCATATGAAGGAAAAATACAATGCTATGGGAAAGGATATGCTTTCTCTCAAGACAGCTGGTTATGGAGATGGGAATCCCAGGGTTCCCAGGTTAGCACTGATGCAGAATATGCCCACAGAAGTCATAAGGTCATATTCCCATTATTAAGATGTATGTTTAAAAAAAAAAAATACATGCGGATGTGTTGCTGCCACACCGAATCTCAATATGTCTTTCTCAGAAACGAGTTTTTCTATCCAGCCAAGAACATTTCTGTAACCTTCACCCTGAGCAGAAGTGTGGTTTTGATGGTGTATATACATTCACTGAGATGATAGTTTTTTGCTTTGATTGTTATTTATCACCATGAACCCATATATTAATAGTCTATTTATCATTGTAACACTGAACATGTTCTGCTTGGGATATCAAAAAAACCTCAACAGGCACTTCCAGAATCTGCCCATCTCTCCCAACCAGAGTTCCTAACTGTTGTAATTCAATTACTGGATGAAAAGCATGTCAGGTGAATCTTGTCTCCAGCTCCTCTCCTTTCAGGTGTCCATGAACAAAACAGGGTGCTTGATAGTCTATTTCACATAAATGTTAGTTTGCACTTGACTTCTTTTTTTGGAGTCAACCAACTAGTTTTATCTGAAAAAAGTCAAAGTATAGTTTTGGGGATAGTTCACTCCAAGAACCACTCATAAAAGGCAGCGTGGATAAGACTGCACCTGATATGGTTTTGTGTAGCCTACAAGGTCCTCCAAGAGTATTACAGAAGGCTTTACATCCTCCAGCACCCCATGCATTCCCTCATGCCATGACACCCACATCTACTCTCCACTACCTCCACAGAGGGCTGTAAAACAGGTTTTAGCTGAAAACTGCTTCTCCCTAACAATTTTTATATTTTAGGCCATCAAGGACCCAGAGGAGACACAGTGCAAGTACTACATGACAGGGACATGGCAGATCTGCTCTAGAGGCGGGTAGCTTCAAGTAGAGTGGCTCCCACCCTCTGCTTGGCCGTCAGGGCTCAGCCATACTTAGCAGTATAGATGTAGCTTGTGAGTATGCTTCTTGTTGAGGTTCCAAAGTGAGCAGCTCACCCCAGACAAGATAAGGCTCTGGGATGCTGCTTTACAAAATAATCTTTGTACAAAAAAATTTTGTCTTTGTCCTTACAAGGTCTTCTGGGAGCTACGGAAGTTGCATGGGAGGCGTCAATGCTGTTCAGCCAGGAGCGTCCTTCAGCTTTTTGAGGTACAAAGAGAAATTCTATCATGAATAACACAAACTACCTAAAATCTCTTCAAAAGCATATCTACTCAAACATATGAATACTGTATAAACAATATAATCTATGTGCTGATTATTTGCATTTGGTAACAATCTGGTTTATTATTAATATATCAGCATATTTTGCTCAGTGTGGTACAGACACATTTAATCTTGAAATATCATCTACATTGTGTTATTTTGTGGCACATTTCACCTCAAAGGTTACTCTATTCGCTTCATCTTGAGTAGAAGGTCTAATCCATCAGTTAGTGCCATCTCATTATAGTTCCATCAGGGCCATCTAATGACTATGGATACCTAATACAAGTTTGTAGGTGATTTTAAAATGTGGCTCAATACATTTAGGAGGCATGAACAGCTTTCTTATATCTGAGAAGACTAAGAAGAAAGGGAGAAGGAAACAGGAGCCAAAAAAAGAAGTGAGCAATTAGAAAGAATAAGTCGGTGGCTGCTGGAAGTGAGTATTTTTAAACTACAATTTAAGTAAATTCTTCAATAATTAAATATTTAGAGATTTTTTTTATGGTGAATGCACATTTTCTATTACAACTATGAAATTACATGGTAATTATAATTATGTCTATTTATATCTACCTATATATTACAATTTTATCTACAGATCTATGTTTATATATACTATATACACAAACACACACATATGGATATAAATGTGTACATTCTTAAAATGTGTAAATCCATGTGAATTGCCTTTTTTCATCAGTGAATACAGCCGGTTGTATGCTGGGATTAGTTTTCTATTATAGCTGCACAAAAGGCATTCAGAAAGAAGGAGAAATTCACTATAGAGTCAAGGAAAAGGCAGAATGATATACTGAAATAAGATAGACTACTATGGTTAAAGTACTGCAGAAATGTCAATGTAGTCACAAATAGCCTGGCAAGGTCCCTGTTTCTCAGTTTCATTAGAGACTACAATTCTGCAATAGTAAAATTTATCTCTGCATTGCAGATTTTGCTGGTTGGTCTAGGCAGGATGTTAAATCAAACTAAAACAAATGGAACTGCTGCAAGGGTGGTGGTCACCTTGTTTTTTGCACTTAGATGTGATCTCCACTATCCAGTTGGTTAGTTTGTTTTGTTTGGTTGTTGGGTTTGTTTTTTTTTCCTTTCTGGTTGCAGTCTTGTGAAGACACGAACCATCTAAGTGTCTCCATCTAAGTTTGGGAAATCATAGCATAAATATGCATGTCTGACTTCTGCTGAAAACTCTGTAGTGTGAGACCAAAGTTACCCAGAAAAGCTATGGGGTCTCCATCTGTGGAGGTTTGCAAGGCTCAGCTAGACGAGGGCACAGCCATCCTGCTCTTGTGCTGGTGAGAGACCTGTTCTGAGCAGAAAGGTGGGCTTGAGACACCCAGAGGGGTCCCTTCCAACCACAGTTTCTATGTTTTTATAAATATGTTTGACTCGTGCTACAAACACTCCAAGTACTGAAAAAAACAGCATCCAAAACTTGTTAAAATATTATAATAATTTCAACAGGAGAAATTTGAATGTTTTCAATTTCTCGTTAATTTATTCCTGAGCTATGAAGTGTTTGAAAACCCTGAAAATAAATGTCTGATTCACAGATGACATCTTCTATGAAATCCTACAAAATTTACAAACCTTTTTTTGAAACTAGGAATTTTAGACCAAAATGAAAGTAAATGCTGTGATAATTTAGAATTAATGTCAGTATTATGCCAGATTGCAACATAAAGTGAATAAACGTGGGATGATGGCAACAAAACCACAGCATAATTAACTCAGTTTAGGATTTTTAGGGTTTTGCATCAGCAACTCTAGCAGGAGACAGACAGCTCTTCTTTTTGGCCGTGTCAGTAAGCAACTGGCACTGAAGAGATCAGCAATAACCAGTGAACCGAATCAAAGAGTCTTTCCGTGCACACATCTGCTAATCTGAATCAGGAACTATTTGGCTCCGCACCTATGGAGTTTGGTGTGACCTCCTCGTAGCTTTCAGCAGGGAACGGCCACCCTTCCCATCCCCTTTGTTCTGCAGCGTAAACCTGCAGCAATTGTTCAGAAAACGGATGTGAATATCTTAGTGTTGGGAAGAGCTAAAAGAACATTGATTGAGGCTTTATTCCAGCTTTTGGATATGCAACACTTCTTCTTGGGAAGAATGTCCTGAAAACAGAGCTCAGAACATTTCCAAAGATTGCTTTTATATGAGCAAACCCATTGCTTTGTAACAAACTCTCACACATAACCTACAGCAGTATCATTACTGTTTGAGTTTTTTTCTTTAGCAAAGAATCTTATTCTAAAAACGGTGGGAAAATACATTTGTAAGTGGGATATCATACTGCTATATTGTGTCCTGTAAGTGTTCTTACAATCTTTACTGTTTGATAAATGTGTAAAAAAAAAAAAAAAAAAAAAGTCTATTGAGGTCAATGGTATGTTTTCCTAGTAGAAAGTCAGAAGAATGCTTGATGCAGGACACTTGAGAGAACTTTATCTCTAAAAGCGTTGGTGTTACTGGGAATCCTCAGGACGAGGTTTCAGATGTCGTATGTGAGAAGATGTGTGGTAATACTCACGTGCGGTACTGCAAGAAATTTAGCATTGTAACTATGGCTACTGACTGTTAGAGAGAATCGGGGGAAGAAAGAATCTATGTAAAAGTGGAATAAGGTGGTTTATTTTCATGAATTTGGAGTAACTACAGAACTCGTCCATCTTGCTGAAGCCTCTATAGTCTACCAGTTTCATAATACACTGTATCACAGCAAATTAATTCACTACTTGCTCAAAACTCAGCTCAGTATTACTTGACTGGCCACACTTTGTTTTCTGCAAAATCCTTTTATTTGTTTTGGTCGTGGATTTTTGTTTTGTTTTGCTTTTTTAAGAAATGCGATTTTGAATGATAATTTTTTGGCAGATTTATTTGTCTCCCAGGGCCATGAGATGCATGGATGTAAGCGAGGGCAGAGTTTGGCTCTAAATGACTAAAATGCTATGCTTCCTTGGCTATGAGATGCTGAAGGAGTGCATAAAAATAACACAGAGCATGAAAGCTTCAGAAGTAGCAGAAAGAGGAAGCTGAGCCAACCTAGCGTGCCGCCTCCTTCCCAGGGGGCCTGCAGAAAGGTTTCTGTGCCTTCAGCTGGTTTTGCTTAACAGGACTACACAGGCTGACTCAGACGTACAGGCATAAAGCTAGGGAGATGCCATGCTCAGAAGCTAAGGCAGTGCCCTCGTTGATTAAACAGGCTGTGCTGACACCTTGGATGGAGAAGGGTGGGATGGACCATGGGCGTGGGTGCAGGACTGCTGGTGTGGTGGTCTCAACTCATCACACTCTGCCTCTCCCAAGGCAGCACTCCTGTTGTGTCCGTGATCACTGCGGTTTTCCTGCAGCATGGCAAGCCAAGCTTCTGCATTTTGGATGGGTTGTAGCCTCTACAGTATATTGTCACGGTAGTGATGAGATGCCCTCCCTGAACAGTCCGGTGTCTGTATGGCTGTATGCGCTGCCTCCTTGATCGTTTCTGTTTTCATTCATTACACCCACTGAATTTTTCAGAACATGCAATTTTTAGGTAAACTGAAAAAAGAACAAAAAAAAAAAGTTAAGTTCAATATAGAAGAGAGGCAGTTTAACGAGAGAGAAAAGCTAACACTGCAGTTTTTAAAGCACAGGGGAAATTTAAGCATGGAGTACTAGAAATGGGATTGCAGCCTTTGTTCTTAATACGTGTTGCTTCTAACAATTCCATTTGTTCCGCTGTTCTTCAGTGCCAGGGCTAAGCAAATAGTTCGCAATAAATAATTTAGCCTTTGAATTTAACCTTCGTTCCTGCTCATGGAGTCCCCATGTGCTGATTGCAGTGGCTTCAAACTTATTTGTAGTTCAAGATCAGGCAACTTTTAGGGATGAAGGGAAGAAGGAGATACTTATTATTGTGGTGTGCCAGTGTGTTACGACACTCCCAACGGATCACAAGGTATTGCTTATCCCTCCTGAGCTGATGGCTGCGGTGGGACAGAGGTGAGGAGGAAAGTGAAAGCTGTCATTTTGGGATGAAACAGGAATTTCTTCTTTTCAAAAGGTTAACATCTTGATATTTTTTGCGGGGGGAGGTTAAAATGGAGTCAATATTGAAACAGACAAGGCTATTTCTGTCTGAATCATTAATTCTAGATACTTAATCCAGGGTTGCAGCTAAAGGGGACACTGCTTGAGACAGGGCACTCTGAGACCTCTTCCAAAATAAATTACACCTTTTGCATTGCATTGTGAAACGGGCCTTTGTGTCTATGAGGAAAGTAAAGGATTTCCTGATGTCTCCACTGTAAAACAGAGGACAAAACCAGGTCATTCTGAGACGTGTTTTTATCAGTCTTTCATTCCTTGCTGTGGTAAAATGTGTGACTATGATCTCATCCTGAGAGATTGTTGCTTTGCTTCAGACAGGGCCAATTTTTTTTGTCGGGAGGAGTTACAAAAAATTCAGCTAAGAAAATACCCTAAAAGAGTTTCTCATACTGCAGCTTGAAGCACACAGGAGTAAGCTGAGAGGATTACTGCTGAGCTGCTTTTCCACCAAGAGGAGACAGGGAAGTGCAAGTTGTACATGCTTGACATCATACGGCAACAACTTGCTGTTTATCTGCTTAAGCATCAATTTGTAGGGGGAAAAAATGGCATAAATATGAGAAACTGAATTCTCTCATATTTTATCTGTGCTTCCTTTGGCTAGTAGTTTTTGTGTCACATAAAACTGTAAGTTTTTAGAATTAAAAGACGAAGGTTTGTAACTGCCAAATTATGGAATCTATCTTTCTCTGGGTGATTACATTAGTCACAAGTCACCTTGCTGGAAGATTTCAAAGTTTTGGAAGATCAGAATAGTGCCCTGATTTATATTTCTTACAGTTTGGAGATGGGAATCAATAATATTTAGGATGGTTTTGTCAGTGTTCTTCAGAAAGAAAAAAAAGCAGAAAGAAAAAAAGGAAAAAAAAATTAAATTCTATATGCAAATGGGAAGAAGCACTAGAATAAAACAGTAATAAAATGTTATCAATCCAAAAACAATGAGAAGGATAACAAATAATTTAATTGATCTCTCAGCTTGTAAAAAACATGTAAGTTTTTAAATCAGTAAGCATTAAGTGCTTAAGAATTCAGGTAGGCATACCTTATAAGCAATCTCTCTTTAGCCTCAGTGACAGATAGGTATCACATTTTTCTGGACAGTGAGGATTGAAATCACAGAAAGAAGGGTCTTGATATTCTGTTATTTTTAGAGATCTGAACTCAGCTGCCAAAGGTATTAAAAATTCAACTAGTTTTTCTTTAAAAAAAATAAAAATTACCTAGACTCCTAACAAAAGATTGAATCCTTTTTTAGAGGTACAACTTAGCCACTTAAACTACATAACTGTTTTATTTATTTTTTTAATCTTTGTCTCTTTTATTGTCTTCACTTTAAAAAGATGTGATCTCTTTTATTAGTTACTATCTGACATTTTCTCTCTTTATTTATTTCCATCCTTGAGAACAACATACAATTCATTTTCCAGGAAAATTGGACAATAGAAAAAAGAAAATGAAAAACATCCTCACATTTTAATACAGAGATACTGGCATATGTAGAAGTAAATGCCAAGTGCTATGTGCAGTTCAAGGATAATCCTTTTGTGTACTACATGAACTTGTGAAATCATTATCCCAACAATTAACCAGCATGATTAATGAGACTGGGGAAAAAAAAGAATAGTTGCTGCTATTCTGTTGGTGCAGACTCTAAATGTCCCCTGACTTCATCTATTTTACTTTACATCTTGCTTCAGTGTCTTCAATCTTTTAGAAAGAGAGGCTGCCATGATTCTTGGCCCAACTATTTTTGTCTGCAGCAAATGTTAGATGGATATTGTCACGCTGTCCCAGCTACCATTCTCTTTTTCTTTCCAATGAATGCACCAGGGTCTTATTGAATAAATCAAAATTAAAAAAAAAAAAAAAGGAAAGGGAGAGAGAGGCACAAATCAAATGAAAGCTGAGTGGGCTCTGTTTGCAGGCTGTGGCCTTGCTCCCACTGGGCCCACGCAGCACGTGCCCTTTTATCTTAGTGCCTTTAAGCTATGGTGGTCTGTTCAACCTTCTGGGGCTACATATGTCTCTGGGCCAGGATAATTGTTCTCAACAGCGTGAGCTTAACTTTATCATCCCTCCTGCCTCTTGACTTACTGTAAATTACACAGTGGCTCCATGAAAAAAAAAAATAAGCTGGGAAGTTTCAGCAGCTTTTTAGGACCTTTTTTTTTTTTTTTTTTTTTAAACAGAACTTGTTATTTTATGGGTACCGTGGAACATTTTTCTAGTTTCTGTGTGATGAGTTGGAACTAATTTTAAATCTCTCTTTTTTAAAAACAAAACAAAAACACAACCAAAACTTTGGGGCAAAGAACAATCAGAAAGAAATTAGATTAATGAGGAAATAAAGCTAGACATGAGCATGGAATATATGCATGGAAAACATGCAGGAAGCCAAGTTCCCATTCAGAGTTTGCCAAATTACCCATGACTTCTCTTTCAAAGCCCTCCTAATAACTCCCCATTGTATGCAAAGCCCATAAGAACAGAGTTAATAACAGTGTATGAGTATCAATTATACATTACAGATGTAAATCTTACAAGCCCCCTCTACTCTGTAGGAAAGTGGCCGTCTTTGTGTTATTCACAGTCGAGAATGCCCTGTCAGCACTGAGCAAATAATAAAGAATAGTAAAAACAGGCAGGAAGCCTCCTCTGTTCATTGAGCCACATTTTAACTACTTGGTCTACAACTCAGGCAAAGCAAAGTTCTCACTGATGGTATCACCCTGATCTGTACCACAAATGTTCTTCAATTCTTTAAAACCCCCTGAATTTCTTGTTATTTAGATGGGCGTCACCTTTGTAATTTCTTCTAAAAAGAAGAACCATCAGGAAATTTGAACCTTCCTCTGCCTTGATCCTAGTGCCTTTCCCACAAACTATTTCAGTTTAAATGTTTTTTGAACACAGACTTATGTTTAGTCAGATGAAGTTTTACCAGCACTTCTTATGATGATATCCATATTCTTCTGTCTCTACTGGAAATACCTGCTTTGAATTATTGGTTTTATTTTTGTAAACACCAGAAGGAAATCTTCTTTCAGAAGAACAAAAAGAATGGAAATAATTGAGACATAATTTTTATGTTCTCTCCTGGAAACTGTCCAAACTGGGATTTAAGTCAAACCAGCTAACATCATGTAAGGTTTTAGCTCTGTCAGCTAGGCAACTGCAATTTTCATTGTATGCATTAGTGTACCGCTGTCTGCAGGGGTAACAGTTCTGTTGCTGCTCAATATTTCAGGTCTTCCTTGCAGAAGGACCACGATCGCTCATAAAGACTTTGTATTTTCTTTAATTCTGATCATTGTCTTCCTTAATCTACAATAATAATAAAAAAACCCCACCTTAGTCTGAGAAAACACAAGTTTACTTCTTCTGAAGAAGACATAATATGATGCACAGTTATACTGCACTGTAGCACGGTTCTTCAATGAGCTACCTTTCTTTCTTAGTCATACCCTAGGTCCTGTGCTGGGCTGCAGAGGCCCCATGTGGAATTTAGACAAATGTTTAAGTGGTGTCTCTGTCTGTTTCTTTTGCCCCAGGACTATCAGAAAGTTTGCATGTCCTTTTCAGTCATTTTGCACCAGGGATTTGAGGTTAAACTCAGAAGGGAGCTTTACCAATGGGTCTCAAAGGCTGTATGAGATTCTTAGCCAGGTTGCAAAGTCCTTAAGGCCAATTCACAATTTGAATCTTTTTTTTTTTTTCCCCAGGTCTTAAAAAAGGCATCTCACTTACAGCTCTTAAATAGTGTTGCATAAAACCTAAAATAGTTCTGCTCACAGAGTGAAAAGGTCTTCTGGAGATGCAGCTTCTAATTTGAAGTAATGGCTACTGGCTCCCTTCTCCTTCCGGTCAAGTTATGCTTTCTTTATTGGCGAATAGAGACTAAAAGCCTCGCTGTGCTGGTATCAGTAAAGACAACATGTTTCATTACCAGGTTTGTAGCAAAAGCAGTAAAAACTCTGGTTCACTGATTCACAACTATCTTAATGGCAATCACTGTAGAAATCTGCTACAGATGTTTACTGAACCAGATATTTACTAAAGTAAATAGATATTTACTAAAGTATGTATATGACAGTAAGTCCACGGTTAGTGCAAAATAAACTCTGGTGGCGTGATATGTTGGTAATATGCACAAGTCTACAATGAGTGCTGCACACCTACAAGCAGACAAAGCTGTGGCCTCAAGACACTGGCGATCCCAAAGCTGTGTGGACCTTCCTTTCCCAACACCTCAGCCCCACGCTGACAGATGCCTGAGGGTGACTCGGTGTGACTCCTCTGTGGGACCTGCTGGAGACCTTCAGAACAGGGTGGCAGAATGTGCTCCAAAGGGACTTAAGGAGGAGCTGTAAAACCCTTGAAAAAAAACTGGAAAAGGTAATTACATGTCCCCTTAGGCTTACAGCAGGGAAGTAAAAGCCAGACTCAGCCTTCCCTGTTGTTGCATAGTTAATGCTTGTGCTATTTGTGTGCCTGGACATGCAGACTAAACTGACAGATGCTCCTTGCTCCTCTCCATCACACCATCAGGGATCACGCAAGGCTAACAAGAAGGCATGCGGCCTTTCAAGTGTTAGCTGAAAGACCAGTCTTTGGCCCCTGTCTTACCGCTGTCTGGTTCTTAATCGGTGCAGATGAGCTGAGAGATCTGCAATTAGATAGCTGTAGGTTTCCTCTGTGCTAGTCAGACAAAATATTCATGCCTAGTGTGTAACACAGATCGGCTTTAAGCTGCATATTTTCTGTAAACCGTCTATGTTTTTTTCTGAAGAAACATTTGGCCTCTTAACTTTGCACATTGCTGTATGTGTGGAATTTGGCAATGTCTCCTGCACATAACCTCTTTGGGTCCTCTCAGTTGGCTTCATTTAAGTATCTGATTCATCGAACAGCTCTGTACAATTTGAGCCTGGTGCAAAGCCAGTTTAAGTCAACGCTAAAATAAACCAGGCCTTTATTGGCCAAGTCTGGTTCAGGCCTTCTTTTCCCTTGTCTCAGTTTCTCGGTCCTTCAGCCCTTTTGAGGTACAAAGCTCCCCTAAAAGGATGGCTGGTCCTATTCAGAGCCTTGTTTCCAAGGACACCTTTATCTCTTCTTTTCCTGAGATGAGGCAGACAAAATACTGCAGTTGGTGTGTCTAGAATATAAAATGGAGTGGGCAGGGGTTGCCTAGGTAAATGACCACCACAGCCCAGGAGAAACGGGAGGGAAAGAGAGCAACCCATGGTTTGACCTCTCCATGATGCAAGCAATCCCAGGAAGACTACAGCAAGTGGTCACAGTGGCCCAGGCTCCAACAGTCTGTGGTTTTCCCAGTGTCGGGATGCACTGGGGGCTCCTGCTTCCCATTTGGCCACCAGCTCCTGTCACCCTGGCTCAGATGGAGCACCCTACCTTGCAAGGGAGCCCAAAGTGCTGCACAGGCAACAGAGGGGCCCAAAGCAACAACAGTCTTCGTGTGCTAAATAGAGACATGTTTCTTCAACAATGCAAAACATTGTCTGGGGTGCTCTGCAGATATACCCAATACTTTAAGGGACTGTTTTCTCTTCAAGTATTGCAATTCACATGAAAAATATTAACAACAACAACAACAACAAAGCGTTTTTCTACAACACATGGTGCAGGAACCAGGAATTTCTAAGGCTTGAAATATTTGTTTTGTGTTCTGCCACAGATATTTGGTGTAAGTTTGGGTAAGTCACTCCGGTGTAGTTGAAGGGAGTTTACATGCTTATTCCTATGGACAGGATTTGATCGCAGCCTTTGTCTTCAGAGGAAGTTTTCTTCCTCTCTGTCAGTCTCTTTATGGGGGGGCTCAGTATGGATTTCTGCATGATGTTTTAGGCATTCACATTAAACAGCTCTAGCCCAAATCCTTGTAAATAATAATAGGTGCTTTGAGTATAAATGAAGTAGTAAAACTTACATTTTAAGAGCTACCTGGGACTTAGCCAAAATACTAAATAAATAAATAAACCTTACACATTTAACTGTTGACCATATTGAGTTTACTGAGAGGCTAAAAATGAAGAAAAACATCCCCAGGAAACAAAAATCCATGCTAGGTCAGACAGAGAAAAAAAGCTTTCAAAGTTGCAATACAGTGAAATGAAGTAGAGACTCAGCAGATGATAGTTAAAATGCTGCTCTTGTCTCCAGCGAGAAACCCGACTGCATAGAGGTAAGAATGCCGTTTTATTTCCAGAGCTTACTAAAGCTGTGATGAATGCATATCTGGAATATATTTCTTCTTGTGTGAACAGACTACATATCACCATCATTAACAGTAACTCAGCATGTTTATCACAGTGCATTTCAAGGAGGTGGGAAAACACACAGGTTACTGTTCTAATTCTGCAATAAGTCACAAAACCATCAACATACTCATTGTTTTTAGTGTAATTTTCATCTTTCAGAAGCTTTTTTCCTCCTTAGAAATGGCTTATGCAAAACATACTAGAAATATATTTCAATGCCATGCCTGAGTCTTGGTAGCATTCCTGCGTATCAGCTCAAAGCAAAGAGCATTTCTTCACTCGAATGTGTTGTGTTGACTGAATAATGTGTTAGTGCAGTCAAGAATACAGTATTTGTCATCCCCAGCGCTTTGAGAAGATATTTGTTGAAATAGAGTTCAGCCTAGTTCTGCAAAATATTTGTTGCTAGGCTCATATTCACCATTTGTAGGTAAGGTTGGATGCCTCTATTCTTTTTAAAATTTGTTCCCTCTACCACACTGTTTAGGACCCTCAGTGTTTTCAGCATCCAGATTTCATATCAGTAAGAAGTAATTACCTCCCTGAGAAAATCCCCTCTCTTCCTGATTGAGGCCATGTCACTGCAGCAGAAATGTTATTCAGCAGCCACTAGGCATCCTTGGTGGTGACATCTGTTTGGTTGTCTGGTGAGGGATTGAGGTATAATCAGTCATATAGGTGTTGAATAGTATTGGCTTCCTGACAGACCGTCAGAATAGCCATAGCAGCAGTTTAAAAATCAGCCTATTTGTTTCTGCCACCCAGTGAAACGCTGGGATGTCTGGAGATCGGATTTACTTTCAGTATTGTACAAAGCAGGACAAGAAATTACTTCCAAGCCAGAAAGATATGCCAACAGGAAAAAAAAAAAAAAAAAAAAAAAAAATCTGCTTTGCCTATCAGACTTTTCTTTACCGATTTGTGAATCACCAGATGACTAACTTACCTATGACATGACTAACAAAGAGTTAACTCTCCCATCTTCTCTAGAATTTCTAAATGGATTACATATCATTGCCTAAGATTTAGATGAAGGTAAGGCAGAGCTTGTAGTTCCATTGTTAACAGTTAGTGAATAAAAGATGAAGATTAGCATGATTAAAGAGAAGTGAAACAGGGGTTCAGCAGTATTAACTCAAGGGAGTAATTCTCCTGGACACTACTGGGACTGTGTCCATGACTAAGGACAGAAGAATTATGCTCTAAGGAAAGCAAAAAGCAGAGCCTGTCTAACCAGCCCCCCTGGGGAACAGGAGTGATTACAGGGCATGCTGTTGTCTCTTCTTTTATGGGCACAGGCAGCCACCTGGAAAACATGTGAGGGAACCAATGCAACTGGCATCAAATCTAATGTAACTGAGTTCAGACTAGCAGGTGAAGATTACAGCTTGGCATTTGCAGAGGTGAGAGTGGAAATAGGGACATTGTCACTGAGCTTTTGTGTCTCAAGAGCAAGGCCCGCAGTAAAAACAGGGTTGGGACACTTCATTTTCACCCAGGGAAGAGAATATGGACAAAGGAAACTGAAGTAGGGATTTGGTGGGTGCAGCCTTGTCAGGAAAGCAAGCAAGAGAAATTTGGGGGATTCATCTCACCTAAGTGTGGGCACCATGCTACAGATGGCTATACCCAAGCAACTCATCCAGACTCCCTTTAAAGTCAGTAGAAATAAATAGTTGCTTTAGAGTGTAATTCCTCTCAACCTCAAGCAAACAACTAAAACGTGTGAGATGAATCGTGCCCCAGAAGTGTCTCTTTCTCTACTTTAACCACGCAAAGTTGTTCAGATGAGGCTGTGCAAACCATAGATGGAGGTACAGATCATCCCATGCAGTTTCAGCGGGACAGCCGGAGGAGGAGTCTGACACTGCACTGCACCCAGGAGTGCAGCGCTCTCCCCATTCAGCTCTCCATAGGCAGATATGCGGGAAATCTGACACTAACCCAGCATTTCTCCAGAAACTTTAATGTTCATCTTTACTATCACTTGCTCAGTACCTCCACCTCTGCAAGCTGTATATAGAGAAAAACAAAACAAAAGAAAAAATGTGGTTCCTTGTTGATTATTAGATAATAAAAAACTTTAAAATATAAAGACAGCTTCTAAGTATAACAGCATTTCAGTACACATTTTCCTAGGTTAACACAATTTATTTACACGTAGACCTGTGTAAGCAACAGCCTCAGCTGCTATAGAAGAGGCTGTGTTCCAACCACAGCCCAGGAATAAATGCTTTTTCAGTCAGTTACCTCTGCCTCTTTCCAATGGTTTCCCTGCACGCTTTGCCTAATGAGATCTCCAGACTTGCTGCAGGCAGGACACCCAGCTGGGTTGGTGTCCAGACTCTCTAGCTGCTGGACTTGAAAAAGTGCAATAAGATCTTAAAGCAGGGAAACTCAACCTACAGCAGATAGCTAGTAGGACGTATTTATTGCAGAAGTACAGTTAGGATCCATTCCAGTCTCCATTATGATCAGTATATTGAGAAGACTAAAGAAACGGCAGAGGATCTGTTATTTGCCTGATGACCTGATGTTATGAACAGCATAGGCTGTACCATATACTTCCAGAAATGGAAATATAAATCATAAGAAAGTTCTTGTTCTTTTGGTATCAGGAAAGCTGAAAAAAAAAAAAAAAAAAAAGGTTTTCTGACACAATTTCTGAAAGTATTTCTGGCTATGCAACTTTATGTCAGACGAAAACAAGACATTACAGAGCCCTTGAAGTAAAACTACCTGATGATACCATTAGGGAAGATATTATACTTTTTTGCTGTCCTTTTCTCTAGCTCTTGAATTTAGACTTATCTACTCTATAATGCCAGAACATTTTGAGTTACACAGCTCAGATGTGTTTTCTGTGACTGATACAAAGCTTTTGTAAGTCATAAAAAACTGGTGAAGCTGACATTACAAGGAAGAAAACTCTTACATGGTACTTTAAGAAAGCTGGACTTCGATGCATTGTGGATGTTACTTTCCCTTCAATGTTTGTTTAAAAACAGTTAAAGAAGCTGTGATTCTTTGAGCCTTTTTTACTCGATATTTAGCAAGAACTTAAGAACCAAAAGGTCCATTTACTCCTCTATCCCTGTTTCTGCGAGAGGCAGTAGCATAAGGCAGTTTCAGCCTGAAACGGAACTAAAGAACTAGATATTTAGCTTTTCTGCCTTAAAGGGAACAGGAATATTTTAATAGGCGGTATTTCCAGAGAGAGAATGAAAACGCACAGTAATGCTTTTTATTGTTCATAAGCCAGAAAGGAAAATATCACCCTCTGAATATTCTGATCTTAAAAGGCACATTGGAAATTACGCTCCCCAGCCTTGCCTTCCTGCCTCCCAGCAAGCAGCAGCCTGGGGACTGTCTTAGTTGGAGGTCACACCCATACTCCTGCGTTATAAAAGCCAGTCTAATCCCTCACCAATTTATATTTTTGGCTTTCAGAACTTCCTGTGGCCCTGAGCTTTACAATTTCTGTGTTGTTTGAAAAAGTACTTCCTTTTCTTAGGTTTAAGTCTGCTGTCTAATAATATTTTTGTATGACGTGTGGCACATGTTGTCAATACATGTTGTCCCTGCAATTTCTCTCTGGCAAACCTGATTTTATAGACCTCTATTGTATTTCCTCTTACTCATTGCTTGAAGAGTCATACCTTATTTAGTCTCTCTTCCCAAAAAAGCCATTCAATAATCTGATTTTTATTGCCCTTTTCTACACCTTCTTGAGCTCTACTCGATCATTTTTGTAATTGTGGGACCAAAACTGCGCATAGGATTCAAGAAATGGGTGCACCATTGATTTCTACAGCAGTACAATATTTTCTGTTCTGTTTCGCTCTCTATTCCTATTCTGACAATTCAGATGATGCTGTTTGCTCTTTTGACCATCACTAGGCACTGAGGTGACATTTTCTGAGAGCATTCACAATGAGTCTAAAAATCTCTTTCCTGGGGGTTATTAGGTAATTTAGAGGCTCTTGAAGTATACATGCAGTTAAAATTGTTTTTCTCACATGCACTGAACTTAGTGGCACTGAATTTAATCTTATATTTAACCACTTGGATGGCTGGTGTGAGATTCATCTGCAACTTCTCACAGTCTACTTAGGACTGACTTTGCTGTCTTACTATCCACCTCACTTTTCACTGCTCCATCTGCAAAACCTATCAATCTCTGTCTAATTTACCAGTGCAGTTAATTTTTGTATTATTGTGGCTTATCTGAGGTCACGTTTTCTTGGCATATATTGCTTCAGGGATTCCTTTAATGTACCTTGTTTTATAGTGTAACATCATTGTGTATGCTTGGTCTTTTGAGACCGGGACAGAAACCAGTAAACCTGTTTGGTACAATTTTTTCTTTAAGTACTCTTTTTTTTTTTTTTTTTTGGTGGCCTCATCCGCTTGTATTTTAAATTTTGAGTTTCTATTTTATGAGACACTACCATGAAATATAAAATAATAATACATGTATAAATCCCATTAATCTGTGAAATGGATAGAGCATTTGATAAAGAGGAAAGTGAGTTAAATAACAATAGACTGCTTGTCAGAAAGCAACTAAACAATGACACCAGAGGGTCTTAGAATCATAGAATCATAGAATGGTTTGGGTTGGAAGGGACCTTTAAGATCATCTAGTTCCAACGCCCTTGCTGCGGAATTATGGAAGTCTTCCATTATGTGCTTCCATATACTGCTTCTTGCATCAAAGTTGCAGAAGTCATATAGTTAAAATAGACTGCAGCCTATTCCCCAGACATAACCTACGCACACAGACAAAAACTTCCTCAGAAGCTGCATAACTTTACAACTTGCATTTGCTTCATTCCTCATTCTTCATGAGAACAAGGAGATGCTTGAATTATGACTTTGGATTTAAAATGTGTAAATATATCCAAATTCTATAAGAATATGATTTTTCCAGTCTAAAACTTCTACCAGATGCACTACAACTTATCTGAAACATGCTTTTCATAACAAATCAAAATCTTCAGGAGCTTTTCAAAACTGAAATGTTCTTTGTTTGCTGTTCTTGCTGCTGTTCTCTCCTTGTCAGCTCTGGAGAAATTTTGAAAACCTCTAACTCCTTGATTCTGATGTAGATTATAGAGTGGGAGGTTTTGGTACTGCAAAAACAAAGTCATTGCTTGCCTACACTATAATGAAAGCTACTGCATGAAACATGACTATCATAAGTGATGATGGCTTTATCTGAAGCATTTGGTTTTATACTTAATTTTAGTGACTGTACTGATTATAAAATAAAGAGTTCAATCCTAATGATATGTATGTATTCATTAGGGAAAACGCTTTCTTCACTGGCACTGTTCCCTTCTGCACTGACATTTCTGAATCAAATAATAGCTATGAATTGTTGGGCCTGATATTCTTCTTGCTGGGCAAATTAGGAATAACTCAAGAGAAATCAGTGAAACTAATATAATCCTAGTTTATCTCTCTGTCTGTCCATGCATATTCCCACTCCTATGTATTTTTCTTCCTTTCTCAATTCTACTCCCCACTACAATTTGCCTTGGGACAATTTTTGTATGCCTATAACTAGCAAAAAGACATTCTCTCAAGTATTTCTAGGGAAAAAATATGTAGCACAACATCAAGGAGAGAGGGCAGTCTCATGTGGAGGCAAAGTAGACCTATGTTTCATTCTGCTCCACATGACCTTCCTCTACAAAAGGCATCATCCAGTTGGGACTGAGCTTTTGTGTAGGACTGATTCTACCTCATCTTCCCTGTTCTGTAGTGACAATTTTTTTTTAGGGTTGATGATAGTTTTCCCCCAGAAAGTGTTTTCAAATGTTTCTGCACTGTGGATATCATGTTTTTAACAGTGGACGCCTTTCTCTCCCTCTCAATTTACTCCTGCACGTGGCCCTAGGGTCCTCTTCTCTTTCACTGTCTCTTTTTGCATGATTCCACACTTAGTGCTTTTCTTGCAGCTCCAGTTCCTGGATTATGTGCCTATAGGAAGATACCATCTTTTCTGTAAACAAAAACAAGGAAAAATTTTTATCAATCATACTTGGAAATAAGAGATGGAAACATAATTCAGGTACCTCTTGAAATGTCAAAACTCACAACTGTTTTTGAAAGTCAGCAGGTTTTGAATACTTTAATTATAAAGAAAATTTCATAATTTTGAGAAAAGGATAAAGATATTGAAAGAAGTCCTTGGACGTGATTACAAATTAACTGTTACAATTTCACTGTTAACCATCAAGAATTTTCCAGTGGTTTACTTCCTTACCTAAAGGGATTCCAAATCTCCTGGTGTCTAAGGAAGGACAAATACAGGGAAATTCTGAGCTCTAACCCATAATTTTATTACAAGATTCTAAATGTTAAGCTTCCTAATGAACACAAAGGTTCTCATGCTACTGTATGAGGCTTTTTTTGTTTGTTTTATTCTTCAAATATAGAGCACAAAAACTTCTTTTTTAGAAGATAAGAAACACAGAGGGTGTTTTTCATCAGATCAAAAGGCTTGAAATACTCAAAACTGTCCCTTTTATGTCTGTAGAAGTTTGTCTGTGGCACTGCAGAGTCTTTTATAGGGTGCTCTTACTTTTTTCCATAGTGGGATAGTTTCCCAAAATGTCCTTCCAGTTTTCCGTTTAAGAGATGTGTTGGATGAGTAGATTCTGTAGCTGCTAAAGCTATTTATTGTTTTCCTGGATGTGGATTATGTTTCTTTTGTTGCCTATAAGAAAGCAGTCATGGAAAGAGATAATATCATCACTTAATATTTATGAATGGGTAGTTTTCTTTTAATGGTGAAATGGATACTTGTCCCTAGAACACTTTGTTTTACTTCTAAAACAGAACAGTGAGCGGGATTGCCAGATAGCTTTTCAGATTCCATAAATGAAAAATATCTGCTTAGTAGCTCTTTTTTGATCTAGCCTTTTGTATCACGTTCTTGAGCCATTTGCAGAGTGTTCAAGAGAGGTCATTGAGTACTTCTCCAGTTTTATCATATTCTTCTCCTTGATTGTGCAATTGATTTTAAGACCTATTCCATATTTCACTGAAGTTTATACATATAGATGTGGCTGTGGACGTGTGCATCTGTGTGTGTGTGTTTATTTATGGAATTGTCAGTCTGCAGAGAATTGCCTGTGACGTAGACAGATTTATTTATCTGGTTATTTGGCGCATAGTTTCAAAATAATTGCCAGGTGAGATTGAGATTTTATTGCTAGTCTTCTATTTCACAGCTTTGCTGGAGTGGTTTAATTGTCAGCTATTAGAGGTGATAATTCATGCACCAAATCTGAAGAGCACTTTAAAAAAAATAAAAAACCCTCAGTGCACCATCAATGCTAGAGAGAAGAGTTCTGCTTGCTATTTATACCCCTTAAACTTGTTTTCATCATAGCAAATAAGCCATAGTGCAATGCTGCCTCTTTGGGATTTTTTTTTTTTTTTGGTCATTTTGTCCTTTCAGCTGTGCTCATTGCCTGTGGTCTTGTCAAGGTGCTGGTGGCTGGTAGGCTGTGTAATACCACAAATGTGCTGCAGTGGAGACACAGTCACGCTGCTGCAGAGCCTGGTGGCTCTCATCTGCTGCCCGACCGCCGAGCTTTTGGGCAGAGGATGTTGCTGATGGTGCCTGGCAAAATACAGACTACGTAGTACTAAGGGTTTACACAGGGGATGCCTACTGATGCTTTTCCTCAGTACTGATGAGTACATACAAAGTGCTGATCCTTAAACACTCCTTCAAAGATAACGTACTTGAGGAAGGTGTGTAGCTGAAGCTGTTGGATATGGGGAAAAAACAGGGGAACCGAGCCCCATGGGAAGACTGTCATGAAGAATATACAAAAGAGCAGAAATATAGCTGTACTTTGAAAAATATTTTGAAATCACAGCATCAAGGTCTACACATCCTCTGTGCAACTATGTAAGTCTGATGGTTATGAACTTATACATCCATAATGCCACGATCTTATGGACAGAGTCCATGTCTGTTGTGAGGTGTCAACAACATCCACTTTTGAGAAATACATGTGAATAATTATTATTTTTTGTCAAACAAAGCAGAATGTCATTGTAGCCAATTTGTAGATTACAATTACTGCAATTAAAATGCTTTCTGTGTTAAATTAATAATGCTTTGCATTATAAAATGTTTTACATGGAGAAAATTTAGTATTTTGTATCTGTCATAAGCATTTTGATGTAACTTTACATAAACATATAGAGTAATCAAATGATCGCTATGGTTAATATCTTAAAATTATTAAAGTTCTATGAAAGGAAATATATTCCATTCTGTAAAAATATATTACAGTTGAAAAGCCAAAATAAGAGTGCATCCAAAATAAGTTGTGCTGAAGTTTCAGTTATTCAAAAAATAAGAACTGAAATAATAAGAAGAGAGAAATAACACCAAAACAAGATCAAGAAGTGGAAAAGCAGAAAGATTTTATACTTACAGAATAAAACATTTTAATTAGGAACACCAGTGGAACTGGTGTGTTACCATTTGTTTATACTGCTGACTAGCATTTGAGAGAAAGAGATTGCACCAAATGCCTAATGCTGTTTCAGTGACACCAGTGACTCCATCATACTGGAGTGGTAATTGTGGGAACTATTGACAGATCAGAGGAAGCACCGTAATTGACACATTTGTGTACCATTGTTGAAGACAATGAGGAAAATTATGCCCTTGACACTAAACATAAATTATGTGCTACGGATTTTGTTCATATAGCAGACCGTGGACTTGGCTAAAAACCTTGACCATATCAGATGATACTGGTTTAAGTGTGTTGTAAAGGGGTAGGGTAAAGGGAAGTAGAGGAAAAGGAAGGAATTTGTGGGGTGTTTCTATGGATAAAATACAATTTTATTGACTCATTTTACCTCAGATGAGCATGTTGGGAGGATTTTTAGCTTAGCTCCTTATTGCAGCAGATGGGGATCCCAGCTGCTTGTTTCTTTCCATCCTGACAATCTGGTTACATCAGTTTTCTAGCAGCTTGCATGTCGAAGGCTTTAATCACAAAGAGGCTAGAAATGTCCTTTCTTTAGAAAATAGAACTGAAGCTAGAAATCAATTTCCAGCTTTTCTTCCAGTTGGGTAGTGATAATAACCGCTAAGGGCATAGGCTGGCTTTGATAATAGAGAAGTGACCAAAGTATGCCACTGGACACCTCACTTCTCATTAAGCAGTCTATAGTCCTCTTCTCCTACAAAACAGAGATGACCATCAATCCAAGAGGTTTCCCATGAGACTGGGACAAGGCAGCTTTTGCACCTTTAAGTTGCACCTTGCAAGTTTCCTGTTTTATAAAATTTGAGGATTTTATTTAATTCCAAGTTAAGGTAATTGGACAAAGTGAACTGTATAGATCAGTCTCTAAACCTCTTAACCCAAAAGGTGTGATGACAATTTATTTAAAGGGAGCACTGATATTAAATTGCAGCACTGATGGCTGTGGCTCCCTAACCAACTGTCTCGAGAAACTTCACTTTCACCCCTAAATGAAGAAGGATTTTTCCTAGCCTAATGAGGCAAAGTCTAGATGATACTGAATCTGCGAGAAGGACAAGATGAATTATTGAAGGATTTTGAAGAGTGAAAGAAGAAAGGGACAATGAAAAAATTTTGGGAAGCTAGATAGTCCCATTGGGAGCTGCTTCTCTGGCTGGAAAGGGAGACATGTAAGAAAAAAACCCAACTGCAAGACTGTATTTTCATGAAGATTTGTGGAACAGAATTTCGAAAGATTATAGGTGAGGTCTTGCACCCCTCTGAGGTTTCCTGTTTAAAATGTAGTGAATAGTGTAAGGAGTGAAAGATAAAAGTTCGTTTAATGAAATGTTTTCTGTAGCACCTTTGCAGAAATGGGAAGAAGTGCAGGAAACAAAACATAAACTGCAGTAAGAGGAAAGACTTGCAATTAAGGCATTTATCTACTGATACAAGAAATCTCTATCTCTTCCATTACATTCACTTTTCATGCTAAGCAAGATACTCAAACCAAAATTTTTACAGTAGCTCATGAATTTAAACAACAACAAAAAATTTTCTTTTGTCCCATTTTCTAAACATTTAGCTGGAATAAAGCATCCGAGGTCTGCTTTTTGGATTCACTGTCACAAATTAAATTGACAAAATCTGCTCCTTTTACATAGCAAATGCTATATAGTGCTGTGTCTTCTGAAAATATCAGGTGTTAGGTGCCTTAGAATGGGCACTCAAGGCTAGGGGAGATTTTGACCTTTAATAGCTCTGTGCTGCTGCTGCAGTGTGTTTAGCTACCTGGTACAGAGCACTGTCTGGAATTGCAGGAGGAAAGGAGCAGTCCAGAAAATGTCTGAACAGTGTGTGGTGTGGGGCCACATATTAAACAACTCTCCATCTCCATAACACTCTGCTTCATCTTCTGTGAGAGGTATATTCCGCTTTAACTGGATGAATGCTACTGCTACGAGTGCAGAGTGAGTGCTAATTCCTGAGGGGGCTATTGGTAGCCTCTTTAGAGCTGCAGTAAATAATGACTAAGTCCATGAATTACACAGAGAGTTAACGCACTGAACCTTGTGTTCTCTATACACCCTATCTTGCATCGCAGCTGGTCTACTATATTCTATACTAGTCTGCAGTTTCAAACAACTTTTAGGCAGTCTTTGAAGAAGACCATGAAGAATGTCACAAGTGCTCTGCTCTGTTTGCTGTATCCCACAGCGTGGACAGTTGCCCAGACTTTCACCAAACTATTCCAACATCCTCTACTTTTTCAGCCTGGGAAGGAACCTCCTGGGAACTGCTTTGCAGCAGTGCCAAGGTTGATTTTCTTGTGCTATTTCACCACTTCCAGTTCTAACCTGAAGCAGGAAACATGTTGGTGCATGAAAATTTGAGGATGCTTTCCAAACATTTTCTCACTAGCAAAAAAGGTGCAGCCTGAGTTCAGATTAGATTCCAACCACTTTGCTGGTTTCTCTTAGTGAAAGATTTGTCTCTTCTGCTAGCATAATAAATCCCAACAAAGGACTCCAAAAGCAGGGTATACCTACATATGGAGTAGGAATCACCTTACCTAACTTTATCAGTTAATTATCTTCTCCAGGTAGGTTGTCTATGTTCCATCTGCAGCCAAAGGAGAGAGAGGAGCATTTCTAAAAGCTGATTCATCCCATCCTGAGTGTCTAATGCAGGTGAGTGACTTGCCCTCTGGATGTGCCTGCCTCTCGCTTTTTCTCCATGCACAGGCTCTAGAAGGAACATAGATAATCAGTTTAGACTAGAAAATTTTTAGATGAATAAAGATAAGTGAGATACTCTTATCCTCAGTTGTGTGTCTCTGTGAGAGAAAAAGTATAGTGGACGGGAGAGATAAAATATGGGCACAGTCTAAAAACAGTGTGAGGGTTATCTTACCAGCCTCTCTGTATATGTTTGCAAGTCTAGTGTCTGTATGTGTTCTTGTTTGTGTGATTTTCCTTTAATCCAGGATAACCACAAAAAGGGGATTCAGAGCAAACGATATTTCCAATCAGCAACAGGTGAAACTGCCAGCAGTTGGATACTGCTAAATGTCCACCTAAAGGATCACAACCTTCTTGGAAATCTCAGGAGCAATACTTCAAAGCACAGACTGGCATCTTGGTGCATGGACCTTAAGGGTTCAAATGGTTTGGAAGTGAAATATCTTCCATCATTCCTGTGGTTTGCATGTGCAATTCATTTTATTGGATTTATTTGATTAGGAAGCAAAAGTGTTTCCCCAAGGAGTATAAATAAACGTATTACTAGAAACAGGGTAGATGTGATGATTCATAAAGCCAGGAAACGGTGGCTGAGTGTTAGCAAATTTTACATAACTGCAGTTATTTTACAAACTTTTGATTTCCTTTATCAGTGCATGGTAAAGAAAGACAAAACACTTTGAAATGGCAATTTGGGTGAACTTTGGGTGGATGTCAAACCCCGTCATTTTCAGAAGTACATTCCTGGCCTTGAAATCTATTAATATTTTGCGCTTGAAACCTAGAGACGTTGCTTCCTCTGACTGATTAATAATTTTCTTTGAAATGTTAACATTTATTATTTATCATGGTTCCCCATTTAAAAACCATTTTTTCTCCTTCAGTTATGACAGAGCAAAGCTTAAAACTACTACAGTGAGGCCTGTTGTCTCCAGCAGATTTAACTGCTCAGCGGTAGCATGTATGTACATATGCAGTGTATATACACAGACAAAATGAAGCAGTATAAGCTGCCAATGTACTACGTGGCCTGAGTAACCTGCAAGGCACTGTGTGGGGATGTCACACCACTTGGAGTGAACTAGGTGATCCCTACTGTGTCACCTCTTCATGTGCACACCCCTTCTGTAATGCCTGTCTTGACCATGTTAGCTTAAAGGACCTGAAAATCAAATTATTTTTTTTTTCCTTCCCATTTTATAGGGCAGGCAATAGGAATTGTAAATGTCACTTGTTAGGGGTTCTCACAATGTCCCTGTGGCTTCATCTTTCTTTAAAGCCCATCAGCTCTTCTGGAGTTGCACAAAGATGCCAGTCTCAGAGGTCAGTTTCAAGCAGCCCTTGCTTCCAACCATAGAAAAAAAGTAGTGCATCATCCATAAAAAAACCCAACTACTCTCACCTAAATTTAGTGGGTAAAAGTTAGGCTTCTGATCCCAGCCTGTCAGCCAGACCCTTTTATGTTCAGTGGAGAGGGACATGCTCTTCCAGAGACTGATTTAGTAAGATGAATCCTGTGCATGCAGTTTCTCTGTCAAAAAATTGTATTCCAATTTTTGAGATAGAAGTAATTTTTTTTAATCATAGTTGTCTACCAGTTCTAGGTGCAGGATGATAAATTGATGACAACCACTATGAAACAAATTAATCAGCCCAGTGTTAGCATGCTCTTGTATATACGACTTTGCTCTAAGGAGAAGCCAAAGTTTCCAAAGTTTCAGTGCTACACAACCTCTTCGATCAGATTTGCAGAACAAAACCACAGGTAATAAGAATCTAAATTATCTCATTGCTTAATATTCAAGATAAATCGCTCTTTTTTTTTATGTTTAGATTTACAGCTTTTGGGGAAAGGGATTATTGTCTGCTAAGTCCAAAATCAAGGATAATGTAGCAGGAAAAGTAGAAAATTCTACAATAAAAAGTTTATACAGTAATTTAATTTGAAGACTTTTGGTTTGGAGAAGTGTCATTATTTGCATGTCTATTTCTATTCACATAAACCTACAAAAACTCAAGAAAAGATTCTTATTAGCCAGAATGGAGACTCCTTCC
The DNA here is from genome assembly GCF_011004875.1 of Balearica regulorum gibbericeps. NCBI lineage: Eukaryota > Metazoa > Chordata > Aves > Gruiformes > Gruidae > Balearica > Balearica regulorum. The sequence continues at coordinate 66,204,183 of NC_046187.1, forward strand.
ATAGGAATTGTTATTACTTTGTGTGGTTGTTACGCTTACAGTCTTTAATTGATGTATATAATTCCGGTTGCTGTGGTAACAGTAACTTAGAATTTCCAGACTTTTGTGTGTTTAAAATCTCAATCTGAAAATGAAAGTTCTTTTTTAGAAAAAAAAAACAAAAACAAAAACAAAGGAAGACAAACAGAAGTGTTAAGCACAGAAATTACAGAAATGTTGAGCATAGAAATTTTACAAGTGTTGAACATTTTACTTGAATCTCCCAGAGCAAAATTAAACAGCATAACTCCATGAACTTCATGGACTTTGCTTTGGGCATGGATGTCGCAAATAGAAAGCAAACTTCACAACAGGAAAATGCAAGTCTTGCACTTATTCACAACACTAAACTCAATGGGTTCACTGATCCTAGAGTCACTTGCCTTGAAGAGTCTTGACCTTCGCCCAGGAAGACGAAAATAACCCTTCCCTCATATCAGCTGAAGGAAATAGTGGCTGCTCAGGGCTCAGGCCATGGCACACCCTGGGTCCCGTGCTGGAAATCACCAACTGTGGTACGCACGTGTTTGGAGTTATTTCTAATTCATGCTCTGAAATAGAAACATTCACAGCATTTTACTTTGTCATTCTCCTTCAAAATCTTCCTTCTCTATTTCTCTTTCTATGCCACACAACCTTTTTGAAGAGCAGACTGCTGGTCTGCTGGAAATGCTGCTGAGGAACAGGGTCCATGCCCTGCTTCTTCATACTCCTGTGGCTATCTGCCTAAAGCCATGCACTGCCTCTCATCTTACGCCTCATTTCTAAGCTTTTGAGGGTCTTTGCCGTGTTCATCACAAAGTGTTATTAAATCCTGGTCCCTGGTTAGAATTTTGAGGCAATATGGATGTGAATAATAAACGTCTTTTATCTTTAGAGAAAGACACTAATCTTATGGTCATCTTTGCTCCCCTTCAGTTCCAGCACTGCCTCATCCATCACACTCTTAGCTACCCTCATGTTTAAAACCAAAACCAACAGAAAACCAATCATCACCAGCGAAACCCCCTCTGATAAATAGAACGACACAGCCCTCACTGAGCCACTAGAAAACAAGCCCATAGCTTTTGCTGAGTTTCATCTATACTTAGCATTTTTGCCATGACTAATCCATTCTTTCGCTCTAAATTTGCCATGGCAAAATTACACGCCTGGATCTTTATATTGAACACCAAACATAGCTAAACCCTTCACACGCGCTATCAGGGAGCTGCTTGATTTCAGCACCAGAAAGGTCACGCCAGAATGGTCAGAATACAGAACAGACTGGGATAGAAGGAAGTGACATATTGTTATGCAGAAATCACCCTTTTCACTTGTTGTGTATGAAATTACAGTGTCTATATGCATCACTCTCTAAAATAAGACCAAACCATATGGAGAGTTTTTAACCTCCCTTCCATAGCAAAATTGCATTACACCATAGTAATCCTCATCTTTTTTAAGTCTTGCAGTTACTGCAGTTATGTGCCCAAACACTGTGGTTTTTTCCCTATTGCTTAGCTGATTTTCTTAGTGTCATGCACAATTCTTTAAGAATGATTTGACTTCAAACTCCTTAAACTTGAACTGGCAAACAATAGGAGGAAGATAATGTTTAATCTCTTACACACCCATGATAGAAAGTCACGTACAATGAATAAATGTGGTTACTTGGCCTTCCATCTGTTCTATTTTTCCAGAAAAATGAAAACCATGATCCTGGACACTTCTGTGGTTGCTTGATTTGACATATGTTCCCAGTTTCTGTGAGAGAAGGCAAAGTACAAATGAAGTTGATTAGATCCTCTCCTTTGCCAAGTCCATTTCTGCTCAGACTATGGAGCAAAGAAGCTCTACTCTTAATACATAGCAGAATATCCAAGCCAGACTTGCAACGTGTAAAAGTCTGGACCTTTTTTATGACCTTTCTCTTGATTAAGCTTCTGTGATGATAACGATAGAATAAATCACCTCTGGTAATTATGAAGTACGAGCTGAACCTGCCTAGCTCGTACAGCAGTACAGAACAAGAGCACAGCCTAATGTTTCCTCTGCCTTGGAGATACTGTCAGCTCCCACCAGGACCGTGTGTCTTGGCTGCAGCCCCTTATGGGATGTGCTATGCTCCTCCATGAGGAGCCCACCTTTCCCTACTGGCTACAACTGCTGCTGGGGGCTGCGCACATTTTGTATCTCCTGATAGCTTGGAAAACATATGGCACCTTCAAAATGTGCTGTCACAGATGGTTCATTGGACAAGTCTCCTGCCCTGGCTCATGAGCAGAGGAGAAATTTATGTTTCCTACATTTTTCCTATAGCTGCTCAACAGAGGTTAGGACAGAGCCCCAGGCATGTTCTAAAGCTTCACTAATGTTTTCCATATCTGCAGAAACAGGGCCAAGTCTGAGTCCCTTTGCAGTCCATGGTGAAACTCACTTTGACTATTGGGACAGAAACTTGGCCTACGTTCCTTAGTTTGCGTTATTTTATCTGGTAGTCCCTCCTGCTTGAGGAATAAACTGTTAAGACTGGATTTATATATCCCTTAAGGAAGAATGGGAAGTAACTCAGAATACAGAGAAAAAAGATGAAAAAAAAAGGAACCAATCCCCAAAACACTTTATCATGGTGCTGACAACCCACAGAGGAGAGAAAAGGGGTCACTGTGCTGTACTCTCGGTCCGGAGGAGCCAGTGAGGGAATCTCAGCAGCGGGCTTGGCAAGCTCCACTCTGCTGCGAGGCAGGGTGGAGCAGCCTGCACCAGGTCACACGGTGAGCGGGACAAACTTGTAAACTTCTTCCTTCAGAACATACCAAACCAGTGAAAGCATGCGTGGCCTTAAACTCAACTGGCCATGGCAGTGAAATACTTTCTGTGATAGTTTGCTTTGCTTTCTTCACTTTTATTTCCTTTCCTGCTTGTAAGTTTCAACTTAATAAAAAATTACTACTTTTATTTAGATTGCATAGTATGCAATTTTATCAATCCTCCTTTTCAAGTGGGTAGGAGAACTGATTAGGTCCAACTTAACTGGCCTGCTCCTGTGAGACATCTAAACTGGGGTCATACTTGCACACCAGAGCAGCAAAGCCAAGAACATGCCGTGGGATGGAGAGATGGTGACTCAGGAGGTGGGACTCTGAGGCTGCCAGTATCCATCTCCCTATTAGCACACTATTCATGAAAGCTACAAAACATGGTTGACGTATTTTCTATAAAGGACCCTGTGTTACTTCACATCTTGATTAAAGTACTCCAAAATGGGGGGTGGGAGGGTGGGGGAAGTATGTGAGGGGGTGTGGTGGGGGGTGTGTGTGTTTGGTTTGGTCATTGGGTTTGGGTTTGGTTTTTTGCTTGAATAGATTATCTTCTCTTTCAAGCTGTATGAGGTCTCTCAGTGCAAATCCATTTCTAAGAGGTGGTCAGCAGGAATACAGCAGAGAATGTCTGTTACTCCTGGGATTGATTTGTCCCCTTCAGTTGCCCAAGCAGTCATTCCTATCACCCAAATCAATGATAATGGTTCTGCTGAGGAAACTAGGAAGATAAATTTTAGGGTTTTTAGAATATGGTCAAACTATCGCAAGCCTCAAGATGACTGGTTCCTCCAAAGGCATCATTTTTTGAGCTTGACTAGTGACCTTAGACACTCTGTCCTGTCTCAAGGAAGGAAGTATGCCCAATCTGTAAAGGTTTCTCAGGGCAGGAAGTATCCCCAGACACCTGGGAAGGTGTCTCAGGATGTCAGTTGTGTGTCCACGGACCCATGGAGCACCGCCTGACTCTGAGCTGCAGCTCCTCTGGCTTCACTAAGTTTCTATCACCATTACTGCCAGAGTGTCCGAGTACTTCAGTTAGATATACGTGGGCTGTAAAGTATGTGAGGCTTTTTTTTTCCTTTCTTTAAATGTGTATGTTGTGTTCCTGTTAGAGAAGGCAGATGGAAACATTTACACCTTGCACTTGAAGCTGAATGTGTTGACATTTATTGCAGACTTTAGAGACTTTAGGTGTCTTGACTAAGACTAAGCTTCAAGGAAGTCCTTGCCCAGACAGGCTTTGCCTCCTCAGAGAAAGTTCTGCTGCATTAGAAGAGCAGAGCTGTTGTCAGTGACTGAGACCTCAGACTGGACTTGCCTTTCTCTCTGAAATCCATACAGAACAAACACCACACATGAAATCAATACACCCAGGACTGACCCTGCATATCACATTTAATTGAGATGCTGTTAATGAAGATTCTGTCTCCTCTCTCCGCTGATGTGCTGCATCCCAGAGATGTCATCTCCACTGTGGTTGATATTTCTATGAAAGCAGCAGATTTCCTTGCACCAGGTACCTCTGCTATCAGCTGAAAGCAGGCAGGGCTATCAATTGTTGAGATTTTCTTATCACTTACAGTTGTGATTTTATTTTGCAATATGTGTCTCTCTAAACAAGCAGAGGGATTAATTTTCATATGTGAAAAGATTTACTACCTGCAATATTGTATTGAAGTAGTAATATTTTTTGACCACTCCTGGAGTGTTTCAGTTCATATTTTTAAAGACTGTGAGACAGCCAGAAATCATGGCAATAAAATAAAGCTGTTTATTAGTCAGAGCAGAATGTTATTAATAGGAATATATCATGGATAAGGGAATAATTCAGTTCCTATACTAACAAAATATGCCTGTGCCAAGGGCAGGACTGAGGTATTAGGTTTTTTTATTTCATGTTGGTTGTGAACCTGAAACAGGAGTCCATATTGCCTGTGAAGATGGACATGGAAATGGGCATGGGGATGGAAATTAATATCACATTATGCAGCCATGCTGTAGTCTTATCAAGATAGGCTGTTTATTATAATACTAAATATAGTGGGTCACGGCTTATCCTCTGCCCCTTAGGGCAAACTGCCTGACGTAACTTGTCTGCATGGATGGCACTTTGACCGTCGCAGAATAGGGTGGCCTCTGAATACCTTTCCTGGGCTTCAGGTTCCCCCCCAGCGCTGCCTGGGGTGGCGTGGGGCAGCACTGGTTGGCAGGTCAGAGCAGTGCCGGTGCTGGATGGGCATGGGGAGCCCGTGACAGCCTCAGGCCCACGCCCTGCCCTCTTCCCTGAGATGATATAATTATTTTGAACTTCCCAACATAGTGGATATTGATTTCTGCATTTGTTTGCTGTTTGCCAACAAGCAAAGCCACTGAACTTGTGCTTCATTTGCATCCTCATTTGCATCATTGGTGGCAATCTATATGTTAAATCTTGACATTCAACATGTAAATTCATACATAACTTAGATTAATTTACGTACTGGAATTTACTTTCAGCCACAATTCTAAGATGGATATTTGCAAGAGCCACTTTTCTAAGACAGTCCAAGTGTCTTCCTGCAGTGTGTGGAAGGAGAGAAAGACAGATGCAAAGAGTCCTCAGGAATAAGTAAAAATAAGTAAAGTTGGGCTTTTGCTTTAGAGTAATGGTCTGAATGAGCTTATCCTTCCCCATTGACGTAGCAGAGAGCATAGGGAGATTAACCTGGTTAGCTGAGGTTAACTACACATGTCCTGGGATGCTGAGCATCCCTCATTGCTGCTTTCTCCACGATTAGATTCACAGTTAGCATAATTGCTGTTAGTCACATTTTGTGTACCATATTTCACGTTACTGTTATTTTGCACTTACTGGGTCACATTGCCAAAATGAATTAATAAACCGCAGTTCACAGCCCATCGTCTCATGTGTGGCTCCAGCTGAACCGCTCTCCTCCAACAATTACCTTTGGAATCTTTAGTGTACTTCTCCCAGTGTAAATAAATGGGGTTACTTATGTGAAAAAAATGTTCCGCTGAGGGAAGAAAAGGTTCACAGTCAGACTTTTGGTTTATTGAATATGCTTAGAGCTAAGTACATTGCTGAAGACAGGGAATCTTTTTTTCTTTTCCTTCAGAATTTCTAATTGTAAAATATTTAATTCTATACCCTTAGGCCAGTTATGCATGTAGCACTTTTTTTTAGGAAAAATAGTAAATCTCAATGGAACACATAAAGCAAAAAGATAAAAGAATGATTCTGGTAGCAGGAAAAATACTTCACAAGATGTTTCACACACTTTGTACAATACTCTTGTAATTACATGCGATTAGCTGGATTAGATCTCCTCTGATAAAAACACAAGCTTTTCTTTAAGAAGAGAGGTGTGGCATGGTACACAGAAGGAGACACAGTTCATTCAACATGACAGATCATCCCATAGGTGAGGGAGAGGATATTGTTCAAGTCAACTGTATGAAGCTACATCTCTCAGCTGCAGCATTAACATTTCCCATGGTGGTACCATGGAGAAGGTAACCAGCTTAACAAGACTGCACAGTCTTCTCAACCATATCACCTGTAACATTACTGACATAACTGGACATCAGCCACTGAGTCATTTCTTTAAGTTTCTCTGCGTATGCATATGTGGAAATTCTGTGTGTCATCTTTTATCCAAACACCGCTTGCATTATAAGTCTTGTGAAATCCTATGGATTCCAAAGTAGTGCAGTTAATAGGATTAATAAAGACTGCCACGAAATTGACATTTTTTACTGGCTCAAAACCAGTTTTATAGATTTCCACTTTATTTTTATGTCTGGCACTTTCCATGGCAAGATGGATAATGTTACAGTGACAGTAAATAGAGTCGACAGTAGAAAGACTCCTCGTGGAAAACAAGGCTTATTTGCATGGCTCATCTGTTAGATGCCTCTCCAGAACTGTCTCCAGGTTGTAATTGTCTTCACACTGTAACCAAAGGGTCACGTGGACTGTGTGTAGCTGGATTTTACCTTGCAGGTTTAGTCTACACAGAATCACAACGATTGTGTAAAAATGATGCTTATTGCAGTCATCTGAAGAATTTTTACTACATTCTGATTTTGCGGGGCTTTTGACTTCAAATTTGTATTCCAATAGTTATCCACAATGGTTGCAGGTGTTTCATTTGCAGCAGCTGCAAAGCAAAGAAGTCAGTTACAGAGAATACTAAGGTCTTGATATTGGGCAGTAAAATAATAATAATAAAAAACCAATCATATGGGAGAGGCTGTCCTCCTTAACAGTTTGATTTTACAGGAAGACTTACTTTGCAATAGCCAGCCAGGTCAAAGTGTATTGTCCGTATCCAGGTGTTTGGGTGTCACAGTAAGGAGTACCAGGGAAACTGAAAATTCATAATAACCTACAGTGCAAATAGAGGGTGGGGAAAAAACCTCAAAAGCATCTTTTCAGTAATCCCATTCCTTATTACTTGCTGTAGGGCTGCCTGAACCAGTCTACATGGGAGATTGTAGCTGCCAGGACCATGGAGAACTAAGCCTAAAAATTTGCAGAGTGGAGTACATTGCAGATACCTTTGTGAAAATGCTTATTTGCTCCTTATAGAATGATGGTTTGTCTGAAGGGTCCTGAGAATACAGGAATATACTTCTCTTTATTGCAGCTGACTTTAGCTCAGCAGACTGGGTGCCACCTAGATGTAATCCCAAGGCTTGTATTAAAACACAATTGAGAAAAGCTCAGTGTATTCAATGTAAAAATGATTAGCCCACTGTATGAGGATTCACCACACTGGATCTGCTATGTTTTACAAAGTTCAGCTCATAACCTTTTCAGTGTAAATATGATGCAATGGAAACATACAAGACATCTACATTAAACCTTGGATTCAGTCATTTTACTTTCAGCTGGAGGTTTGATGAGTTTTGTGAAAATTGCAGTGTGCGAGGAAGATGCACATGGCTCGAGAGTGCTGTGCTCTTCCCAAAGGCAGAGCTCACCAAAGCGCTCCCTCTCCCAAGCTCTGAGCACAGCTTGTAGGATTCACGTCTTGGCATGAATCACCAAATGAGCTTGAAATATTGCAAATTTGCTTTTCAGTGGTATTCGTTTTGCTTAAATTCGTATTTTTCTTTGACATTGCTACAAATAACCTCATTGCCTAGAATTAATGGAAAACAAAGACCAAAGAGGTGTGAATGTAGAAACCCAGGCAGTTAACAAGGTGAATATATGCCTTTTCACAGGGAGAATTTCTTTGTGAGTTTCTCTAACCTGCACACCTGCTTAAATAATTAATCTTAAAATTTATCTGGGTTTATTTATTCTTTTCATTGCCACCTCTACTTATTCCCAAAGAATATTTGGCATTTGAGGAGGACTTCATTTTAATGAAAATTGCTGGGCAAAATTCTAAACTTTAAATACAGTGCTGCATGTCTAAATTAGCTCAATTTATGCTTTGTATATCCTCATATTACCTAGATCAAAATGTCACCTATTCCTACTCAACTGTGAGCTTGACTTTTTCTTCTGTGCAGGTTAGTGAAAGTTTTTCCAATGAGTCTAGGGAGATGTTATTTTATGCCCATATCAAAAAGCATTCAAAATGACCTCCTAAAGCTGCATTATTCTGATATTGGAGGCATCCTTTTCCATGAATCATCTCAATTATTTGCTGTTATAGCCACAGAAGGTTCAGCATTTGTGATGCATCCTCAGCAGATATTCATAACTTGCTCCTGACTATTGAGTCATCTTGCATCTTTTTTTCCCCTTGATATTACTCCTGGTATAGTACCATTTTCAGTAAGATCTCAGAAAGCACAAGCCTATGCACACTCACGAATTTAAGCTATGCCACTTCCCAGCCATATATTAATTAATTAATTATTCAAATTTTACTTTGTTTCTGTTCTTCTTTATCACTATGGCATTTTTAAAGGAGCAGAACAATTAATTACAAGTAGCAGAGGTTCACGAGTCATTGACACTTCTTAAGACTAGCGTCTGTTGTATCTAAATACAAGGAATATTCAATTATTTAATTGGATTTAGATTAAGTGGGACTAAAAAGAACAGGTTAATGCAATCTAGTGATCAAAAATCTCAGATCATAATTTATTAGCAATCTACATAGATTTTTTTCTGCATTAACTCTAGCTACTGAGTTGCTAAATTGTTTTGAAATGTGCAACTTTAATTCTCCTGTAGCTGAAGTCATGTTCTGATAAACACTTGTCTTCTTGAAAATGATAGAGATGTATGAGGTTAGAGGCACTGCAGGAGCTGAGAGGAGTTCCCAACAGTACTACAACCAAAGGGAGTGCTTTTCTCAGGTGAAGTGGTTTATGTGATGACACTGTCAACTAAACATTTTTCATTTGTAAGTGGGATTTTGGGGAGCTGAGAAGGGGAGACAAAGGTCTTCTTTGGGATGGTGCTTTTCAGCCTTTGGTTGATCACAGGTCATGGCTGCAGCCTATAAAGGTGGGGAGTGAAGGCAGGCTGGGGGCTTATTCAGTGCTGGGACTTGCTGAGTGTGTGAGAGCTTTGTGCTCTATATGGAGAAAAGGTAGTCCTGTCTTCAAAGGTAAGTTTGGCTGATTATTTTTAGGAATATTTTGTTGTCTATTGACAGCTGAAAATTGCAAAATACTTTGGGTTTGTTTAGGGTTTTTTAACCCTAATTTGAGCACTTATTCATGTCTCTTGTGGATGGTGTGGAGATTCTTTATTTATCTGATGTGAATGCCTAAGCTTCTCGGGAAGGTTTCTCTTGCCTAACATCTTGTATCTGCATTTGAGAGAAATGGAGGACCTGGAGAGCAGTAGGATAGACATGTATGCTCCTACCCTCCCTACCCATTCTCTTAGTTTCCAACAGTTATCATCTTGGAGGCTTTCTGAATCAGATGTGGCTTCTATGAGGGCTTTGCAATTTGCTACTCAGGAAATTGAGATCCACCTCCTTTGTGTTCAGCCCAGCTCCTCTTTGCTCCTGAACTCTTGCAGTGGAATAAACAGTCACTTCCTTAACACCCATAACAGTAATGACTGTACACATTATTATATTCTGCAAACTGAAGACATCTAGTTTATTTAGCCATTTGTTACACAGAAGTGATTTTTCATTATGTTCTTCTCAGAACATTTCCTGATTTTACAGTCTTCCTTTTACTTTTTGAGAATGGAGGGCAAGTATAAAACTTAATACCTGAGATGCAGGTAAACTATGGATTTATTTGGCAAGATCCTCTGTCTTGTTCTTTACTCCTAATAATTCCTAGTATTTAGCTGGCTTGTTTGATTACTATTAATCAGTGAGGAGATAGATCCATGAAATTACCTATTACAACCCCAAGATCCCATTACTAATTAGCAACAGTCAGAGGAGCAGTGTTGGAGTAGTTTGTGTGTCTGTTTGGTGGCAGTTTTCCCCATGTGCATTAACTTACATTTTTCTATGTTGGTCAGTAAAATGACTGATGGAAGTCGCTCAGTCCTGTAAAGAAATGCAACTCTTCAGGTGGACCTCAGTGCTGCTCTTGTGAATAATTTAGCAGACTTCCAATCTTTTCAGATCCCTACAATCTTATTTTCTGTGACCTATGTGGGTAGGGAGAAGAGAATATTATTGCACTAGTGGCTGTCAGAAATAAGAAATCTAATTAAGTCTCTCTTTCTAGGTGTGTATTCTGTCTAGGGGAGGTAGATGTCAAGATAAAGAACAGTTAAAGTGAAAATAACAGTGGTTTTGTCTGGTTCAGCAGCATTCCTAAAACAAACAAAACCTCTTTGTCCTTGTGGCTGCAGATACCATCTCCAGAAGGTGCTGTGCAATGACAGCCTGGCAGCAGGAAGACACTGTGCAGAGCTGCGGGGTGCTGGGGGACACGGTGAGCAGGAGTTGCGCACCGCCTGCCGCAGGAGGAGTGAGTTGCAAAACAGCCATCGTACCTGTAGGGTCTTTCCGAGAATTGCAGCCTGTCTGTGTGCTTTTGCTGCATTTATCTAAGGTGTGGGGCTTAGGAAGCTACTTAGCTATTGGGTTGCTCTAGGCTTGGTCGGTATTTGTGTGCAAAGCACGTGCGAAGGACTGGGTGTAGGGTGTGAGTTGTTGCAGTTCAGTTAGACTCAGCGTTTTGGTTACAGACAGTTCAAAACCCAGTTTCTTGCACATCAGAGCTCAGGAAAGAGCTGTTCAGGAACATTCCGTCGAAGGTGCCTCTGAAATTCTCTTCACCATTTCAAATGAAATACAGTTTATTAAGACTTTTTTAATCAATCTGGAAGAAATGCCATTTTAAAACAATGAAATTAAAGTGCTTCACCAATTTTGGAACAATGTTTTGATTTTTTTCATTTTGAGGGGTCATTTCTGATGAAACTTACCTTGTCTAGATAATAAAGATGTTCAGAAATGTGAACACTAGACTACAGTGTTTTGTGGAAGCAAAATACCTTAATCAGCCTGTCACAACTTTCTGACAGCCTTTTTTATCAGGAAACACTGAAATATTTCTTTCAATTCTAAAATGGGAAGGAGGAGAAAATCAAAATGGCAAAATTGTCTTTGTCTCAGCTCACTTCTATAGGTGGAAATTCCTGGCATAGCCCCTGAGCTCCTGCTGAGGCTGTAGTCATCAACTTGAGGTTTACATGGTACAAAAATATTGTCAAGGCTTTGAGGATAAAGCAGTTCATCACATTCTTTTTCCTTACAAATGATTCAGCCATATGACAGTAAAATGGCAATGTATTAAAAATAAAATAAAAGGCATCATCTAATCTTAATGTCATCAAGGGGAAAAATTGGTTTTAGAAGATCTAGTCACCAAAGAGATACCGGATTTAAGCTCTGAGGTTAGTTATGTTGTAGCTGCTCTTTGGCATTTTGTTCTTCCAACTACTGTCACAAAACTATTTCAAACAATGAAAACTATATCCCTCTGCGGACCTCAATTTAATAACAATCTCTCTGAACTTAGGATGTTTGAAATAAGTTCAAAACTAAGCTAATGCAGCAGAGGCAGAGCCCTGAGCTTTGGGACTGGTGATCAGCATCCAGCAGGCAGGGATATGCTTGCTGGGGTGCCAGGTGGATGCTGCAACCTTGGGCTGGCCCACTGCTCTTAATGCTCTCTGCTTGCACCACTCTCCTACTGTCATTCCACTACTTTACCCCAACATTGCAGGTGATGCTAGACCGACAACCTTTGGTATGCTGTCCTGTGTCCCCTGCCAATTTCCTGTAATTAAAAAAAAAAACCCAAAGCTTCCATAGGAGGGTGTTTCAGGTTATTGTAATTAGTTAGGAAAACTGATTGTAAAGGCTGAAGTGCTCAAATTGTGCACAGGAGACAGGATGGAGATGACCACAAGAAGGGTCTTTCCATTCTCTGATGGTGGGGGTCTTACCTACATTAGGAAAGTATAATATTGGAACTGTATTGCAAGTTCTACTTTAACTAGAAAAGTGCTTCATGAAAAGACAGGTGAAACACAGGAGTCAGTTTTAATTTTTATGAATCATTCTGCTTAGCTGTAGCATCTGTTACATGCTTTAATGTTGCTACAAACAATTCAAACTTTGTTCTGAGAAGATTGTTTATCAAAAATGTGTATGATAATTCTGATTAGAACAAAACCCAGAACTTCATAAACTTATGATGAAAAGCTATATGATGTGGTTGCCTGCATTAGTAAATGGTTGAACCTGATGCCTCGGAAGGTTCCTTGAAATGTAGTATCCCATGTCCTTAAATTTATCTTGTACTTAACATTGAATTTGTTTTTTGAGTGCTGCTTTCTGATTTATTTTAAAGGCCTGCCTAAGTCTGTCAAGCACTTTCCTTTGTCTGGACATCTAGACAAAGTGGTGTCACCTGCAAATACTGATATGGCTGTTTAGCCTTTTTCCAAGCAATCTTATTAATTGCAGTTTCTAAAATAGCTCAGCAATTTTTCACTATCAGTTTCTAATTCGGGAGTAAGTTATGTACTTCTGTGTGCTGTGGTTTTGTCAATCACTTTCCGAACTACAGCAGAATACTCACTCTTCTTACATGATTACTTTGTTTTTCTAATTGGTTCCTCAGGAAATACTTTTTCAATTAAATACATGGTCTTTCAAGTGAACTTATTTACAAAATGGTCTTCATCATCCATTGTTTAACACTCTTGATTCATTACAATAGACTAGAGAAAACAATTTTCCTTAATAGAAGCTCTGCCAGCTTGGCCTCATAGCATTCTCATGTTGGTGATTTTATACTTTTGTCTTAATTATTGTTCTGAAAACTTTTCTGAGAATTCATAGTTGGTAACTCTGAGAATTCCCCTGTTTCCCTTTTTGGAAGGAAAGGGCAATGTTTGCTACCCTGCCATTCTGTGTTTTTTTTAATGAGCTATTCTGTATTCTTTGTTAGAAACAGCGGCTATGCTTCTAAGAGATCTCCTGGAGGGATGCCATCAGTCAGGTGACATGCTGCTTTTTAATTTATCAGTTTAATTTTCCTACGCTTCTTATTTTGACAGCTCAGCCTGACATCGCATGCTCTTTATTTCCTGATAAGGGTAAGGCTTGGATAGGTATCTTGGCTATATTTTCTTGTGGTGAAGACTGATATTGAATCTGTGGTGTTCTGTAATGCTGTTTCTAATGGCTACAACTTCTTTCAGCATGTATTTCTCCATGGTTTATAGACAGGTTCCATATTATTCTGTCAAATTCTGATTTGGCCATAGGTTTCTGAAAAATCTATTAGATCATGGCCCCATTATGCTGCCAGGCAATGTAGTTAAGTGGTTTCTGCTTTGAAGCTGCTGGCCTTGGTATAAGGACACTTAGGGACTTCTTCCTGAATACAGGCAATATGCCTGCTCTTATTTCATTCCCTTTCCTAACAGCCTGATCTGCAACTGCAACCTGTCCCTCTCCATTTCATCCTCAGTTTCAGAGCTGTCCTCTCTGAGATGCAGAGCCACCCTCGCATTTCTGACATCCCTTGCAGGTATCTGCCTGACCCAAGCTCTCTTGCTCCTGTCAATGTTTTTCTTGCTCTGGATCTAAGCAATGCCCCAGGACTTATAAACACTCTGTGCCAGCAATCTGGTTGCACTTTGGTTTAAGGTGGAGACCATTTTTCTGTCTACGCTGTCCTCATGTACCTCCCCTAACGTCTAACAGACTTAAGCCCTCTCCTGTACACCACCTGCCCAGATGTCCACTAGTTCCTTCTGCAATACCTGGTGTAACTTGTCTGGTTCCTGACTCTGGAAGAAAAATCCAAGTTGTGGGCATGCTGAGTGAAAGCATTTGCCCCAGCAGTCTGAACCTAGCTTCCAAGACCTCCGTATCTCCCTTTTCCTGATACATTGTGCCGTCATGATGCTGTAATTGCTCTGAAACATTTTTAAAATGCTTGCTCTCTTTATTTGAAATATGGTCCTATTATTTAATATCAAAGGTTTAAATTAATAACGTATTAATAGTGGCCTCTCCATTTCCAAAAGTCTAAATAGAAAACAATTGTACAAAGAGCAGCTTTTAATGGGAAAGTCAGTTTTATGCCCATAGCCTATGTGAAAACAAGATGGCATCATTTCCTGCAAAACCTATTGCTGTATAGGGAGATTGTCACTTATCCCAACACAGGCTGTGCAAAGATCAATGTTTACCCTTCTCTGAATCACATATAAAACAAATGATGTGAAGAGAAGATTCACCATCTATTTAAAAACACTGGTTTCTATTTTGGACATAACATGTAAAATTTCTGTTTAGCAATTTCAGTTAATTGTTAGATTAACATTTTTGGGAACAGATTGCAAACTTCAAAATGGAAAAGATCATTTTAGGGAGGGAACCAAGGCAGCTGTCAGTGAGCAAAAATTAACATAAATTTGCATAACAGATGTACAGTAAGGTGTCTATGACAGACAATCGCTGAATATTAATGATACAGACCACGACATCATTTGCGTAAATGCTGTCTGCTGGGTATTGAAGCTGCTGCGCTATTTGCAGAAGACAAAGGAGTGCAGAGCTGAACAGATGCACCAAATACATCGATGCATCTTAATTTATGACATCCTCATGAAAGACCTTGTGGTGCGATTTCAGGTTTTATTACAAATAATTCAGAGATAAAGGAACTAAGTAATTATCTTTTCCACTACAGTCAGTTCTTTCAAAGGGGAGGGAAGCTTACTTGTGACAACCATTGTGGTGATTTTTTTTGTGGAAAGCCTCTTTTAAAAAAAAAAACAACAAACAACCATTACAAAGAGTCAAATATTCATCATTATTAAAAGATTAGTGCATATTAGCATGCTTCATGGGACTTGCCACCTAACGTACCATCACCACCACAACTGGAGTCCTCCAACAGACAATGCATTTCAACAGCTCTGCAAGGGGTAAAACTGGAGAAAAAGATAGAGCTGATACAGACTGTTAAAAATAAATAAATAAATGACTGATTTGATGGTTTAGATTAATCTTAACCTGAGTTCACCCTCAATCTATGGTGCCCTTAGTCCTTGTTATAAGCTCCAGGTGCTACTACAACCATTCAAAGACTTAGAGGTATCTGCTCCATATAGAATATTCTTACTACAGTATCCCTGCAGTGGAGAAACTGCTGTAAGTTATATGCTGATAGCAGCAAAAAGCAGGATATTTGGGGCCCTGACTGTACAAGGCAGTAGAGTTAATGAGTGAGGAAGGGATAAATATAAAAAAATAACAACCCAAAACTAAACTTGTAAGCCATGTGGACAGAAAATCATGCAAGGCAGGGGATGCTTCTCTCTCTGCTATTAATTTATTTGGGCTTTAATGGATTCCTCTCCAAGCCCATGCTACCATAAGAAAATGAGTTGCTGACATGATGGATCTGTTGGTAGCGCATATAGAGTTTTATGCGCGCAGTGTTCAATTTTGTTCTTGTCAGCTAATCAGCAGCAGCCAGATTTTTTATTTCAAGGGATTTCCTTTTCCCATTTGAACAGAGAATATAGCCCAGTAATCACTCTGCAGAAGCACTGTGTGAGCTGTTATTTCCCCCTGCTTTTTCCTCAGAATCTCTATCAAAGCCTTAATCCAGTAACCTGATAAAATCCTTTCAAGGTCCTGTAAGGTCCATTGTGAAATTGTTCATCTGAATGGATTGTGAAATAACGTGAAAGTTACCATGTCCCAAAAAGAGACATATGGTGATTATTTTAATGGATGCTTACTGTATGCCCAGAAGGCAGTTAACATGTTATTTCACATTTTGTGTGAAAGAATGGAATAACTGCAATCTGACACTCTTCTGTCCAATTTTGCACCCAATGTCTCTTACAGAAATGCAGCTTTATTCTGTGTTTCAGTACACTAACAGCAGGTGTTAAGCTGATGCCCAGATATGCTAACAAGAGTTAATGCTGATAATCCCCTCCCTTTCAGCCTTTCTCTTAAATTCCCATTCTAACTTGTGGAAAGAGAAAGAGGGCTGAGTGGGGAAGGACCATGTCCAAGGTGTACAGAACAGGGATGAACTATGGAGCTAGAGGCTTTCTTTAATGTGATGGAGATCATCGATTGTGCTTTATCATCTCAAGTAATAACACAGAAAAGGACTACAAGTGGTTTGGCATTGTTTTGGTGGAGTGAGGCTTTATACAACTGTAGGTAAGCAAGCTGCTGCTATTCCCTACAATAACTTCTGAGCCTTGTTGACCAACTTCACACAACACTGGCAGGGGGGATGAGCCTTGAAGACAGCTGAGGCAGGACTGAAGAAATCTCTTCTCCTGCTATGAAAACTAATTTAGGACTCTTCCTCCTAGTTAGCCTTGTTGGACCACAATTTTCAGTTCACTTTGCCAGTAGCCAGCTGGCAGGGTTTCTTGGGCAGCAACTTGTACCATATGTAGCTTGCAATTTACTGCCTCTCACCTGGCTCATGAGGGATGGAGATGCTGTTAGGGGTATGGATCACCTGAAATCACAAGAGGAAAGGGAAAACAAGGTTGTTTACAATGGGAATGTTGGAGGAAACCTGCAAGGATGGCATTTGGATATATTCCAGCTGTCTGAATGCTTCAAGGTGAAACCCAGGCTCAGCACTCCTCTCCATACCAATTGCAACCATTTGGTCCCATCATGGTCACAGTTATTTCTTGTGTGGCTGTTCTGTCATTCTCCTGCATGGCTCAAAAAGACCGGTGAATGTGCCCGTGCCTGGATCCTTTAGGACACTAAAAGGGGAAGAGTTGCAACCAGTTTCTCCAGCTGATAAGCTTCACTCAAAATGGGTGCTTACACCTCCTGTGGCTGTCTTAGAAAAAAGTGACAGTCACCACTGACTTTACCCAGGAGTCCTACATCTGCATTAGGTCCTCTTGAGGAATAAACTACTATTCTGCTGAAGCCTCCAGGCAGCTTTGCCAATCTGCTGCCTTCCTGTGGTGGCTGGAGGGGCAGCCTGGCAACCAGGGTTTTCTGACCCCTGAAGGGAGGTGGCTCAGAAGTGTCGTCACCCTCATGCAGAGTGGCAAGTCAGAGGATGCTTTAAAGATTGAAAACTGAGATTTGGGAGCCCAGCTTTTCCAGAAGATGCATTTAAGATACTCAAGGTCTTTTTTGGATCTGGCCCTCTATTCATTAAACACAAATGAAATTAAATATGACAAATGACTCCATATTCTTTCAGCAAACATAAAGGTTGTTAATAAATAATGCAAGTAATTTACTGCAAGGTTGAAAGGTTATGTCCAAAAGGAAACTGTCTGTTCTGACTGAATAAAAGAACCATGATACTGGGTATAGTGAGGGTTTGGCGAGAGCTTGAGCCTGTGTTTGAGGGGAGGAGGAAAAGAGTAGATGATTGCTGTTTGTAGTTTCTATTTAATGTTTTTCCTTCGTGTTTGATGTTTAGTGAAAAAAATCCACATTCAACAGCAGTTGCCACCTCAAGGAACCATCCAGGATGCCTTTTTTGCTTACAATTTAGCAAGTAAGCATGCGAGGACAACAAACCAGTGAGAAGAACTGCTATGCTTCTGGCTAGGAAGTCCGGTTCTGGTAGCATTTGCAAATGGCTGCATTGTCATGGGGTATAATAGGGCTTCTTTGGTGCCTGCCAAAGGGCTCCCAAAACCTGTACATCCTGTCACTGTCCATTTGCCAGCATAACATGAAAACACTTGGCAAATAAAACATGAGAATCTTCGGAGCTCAATTTGTTTGCTTTTACACTATAAGAAAACCATTGACTTCATTAGATTTACTCTGAACTTATCCTGATATAACTGAGAGCAAAAAACCAGTTCTGTAGAAGTAATATATATTTTATTCATGCTGTTTTTTCCCTAAAACAATTTGGGAGCCTTAGTCGAAGGATCCCTAGGTTGATGCATAATATATAGAGTTGAGCAGTAACTAAAATAGACCTTTTTTCCTCTGCTGCAAGTCTCACTAGGTCGTTTCTTGAAAACTGCTACAACACATTTCAATAAACAAATATTTTTGTATTCAGTTGGATTCAGCTTTCAGAATGAGGTCACCTTCGGAGTGGTATCCTGCAGCTCAGGCACTCTCAGCAAGATGCACCCGAGGAATAGGCTGCAGAATTTGATAGTCTCTGTTTTGGATAAACAAATATCATATTTGTTCTAAATGTCATGTGAAGATCTCCTTCCATGTCTGAACAGATGGAAGCTATAGCATGGTGATATCTTCTACTTTTTTTTTTTTCCCCCTCATTTTTTTGTGTGATACAGCGAGTTCATCCTTTGGTTACATTGTAAATAACAATTTATTGTTAGCAATGATTTAAGTTATAGCTAAGCTTCACTACTTGCATCCTTTTGTCGTGGGGTCTCAGACTACTTAATGGCCCTTGTTCCACCCATTATGTAAAAATCCTCTGCACAGAAACCCAGGGATCAGTCTGGCTAAGCATGGGAAGTATGTACTCTAACTGGGAGCAGAGATCCTTTTGCCTGAAGAAGCAAAAGAAAGCTAGATTTCTGATGAGAGGCGGGTAGGATACCTTAAAGCTAAACTGTAAATATTATCCAAAATACCTTTTCAGTGCTTTGGAACCCACTGTCCTGATCACATCTACAAGCTCAATAAAATAATTGTTGGGAAAGGAAAGGGTAAGTGGACAAGTATCACAATAGAGAGAACAAAGGCAGACGGATCTAGTTGCTGTGGTTACTCAAATTGGTCATGTAAGGGGTGGTTCTGGCTTTTGGGTGAAGTGACGATGATGTTATATATGTGCATCAGGAGAGTGTTACAAGCATAAGAAAATTACTAATGAGGAGAGAGAGGGAGGCATTGAACAACAACTACGTAAAGGATTCAGTGTAAAAAAAAAAAAATGGAGAAAAGGCATTAAAGAGTATATCAGCATGAAGACAGGAGCAGAAATGTAGCAATAATAGAGCCCAAGAAAGCTCCATAGAGGATACTGGGGGTACAGGGGAAGCATGGGAAGCTAGTAAAGAAATTCAAACCAGGAAAAGTATTCAGTGAGACAGGAAAGGAAGAGGGTGTCAGAGAAATATGTCTAGTGGGTGAATGAAAAGAAAATGGTGAAATAAAAGGAGAGAAGGCAAGTAGAGTAGTGAAAGGTGAGAATTACTGGAGTATAAGTTAAGTGTCCAGAGAACTTAAAATGGGAAGGTGCAACAGAGAAAAAGCAATAAATTTCGAACAAGCTGTGAGGGTGTAAAGAGGAAGAGCTTTTTGGTGTGAAATTGATTAAATGCTAAAGACAACATTGGGTCTCTTTTTTTAATGTAAGATTAAATCCTAGTGAAGCATGCCAACTCTACAGCTTCAGTAGAAGTAAATTCCAAAACTAAGAAACTTAACTTGAAGTATCTTACCAGAGCACAGTAAATAAAGTTTGTGGGCAAACCTTAGAGCAGCCCAACAGTTAGATGCAGTGGATTTCAAAAAATGAGGACATTGAATGCCAGTAAGATGGACTAGGCCAGGAACAAGACTTCTACAAGAATGCTACTTAAAAAAATAATAATGAGAATGGTCAGGAAGTAATAAAACCTTCTGAAGTAGGAAACCTGTATTAGAACTTGCATTAGTACCTTCCTTTATTAGAATCCTTAACCTTTCTTCCATCCAAATCAAAGAACAGATTGCAGCATAAAATGTTATCCCAGTTTTGAGAAACTGATAAATTAATAAAATGGAATCTATTCAGACCTAATAAAAGTGGGCAAAACTCCACTAAACACCACCTACCTACCTCAAGCCTGAACTGACCCATGTTATTGCTATTAACTAGTGGAATGTTCTTGGTAAGCCCAGCCAGGAATAAGAAATGTAGCCCTGAAACTGGGGCATGTGTGTCAGAAAAGCAGCTGTGTAAATAGAGAATCTTTTGTTTTGCTGGTATTTCTGAAAAGTAATGGAAAAAATCATTTTGGGTTGAGTGTAAAGGAAACATTTTTAAGATAAATGAAATTATCTTTGGTCAGATTACTTCATTTGACCTAAAGTGAAATGTATTGCTTAAATTGTGGGGTTTTGTTTTGTTTTTAAAAAAGTTTGTTAGAAATTTTCTAAATTAAATACTATTTTGTATTAAGAAAATACAAACACACAATTTTCTTTAAATATCAACACTTTTTTTTTTTGAAGGAGAACTACTTTAAGCCTTTTGTGGCTCAAACTATTCAATAAATTCAACATGAGTAGTTGATATACTTTGCTGCTCACTGAATTATTTTCTCCAAAACATATATTAGCCAAAAACCAAGTTTTAGTCAAAGTTAAGCTATAAATCTGTTTTCCACAATAGCAGAAGACATCAATGTTCTCATAGTAGCAGATATTTTAAAAAATCCAAGAAAAGAAAGTCACTGGATTTAGAAAACCTCAGGTGTTTCTTCATTCTTTGATGGGAAATGATGCTGGTTTATTAACCACATTTGGAAATGGCCGAAGGGTCAGCTGGCCATCTCGCCGTGAGAGGCCAGAGGAAGGCTGGGTGAGGGTGCCCTGGATTGCCCCGAGGAAGGGTGGGTGAGGACCCTGAGCTCAAGGAGTAGCCTGGGGGGCAAGTGGGACACAGGCAAATGGATGTCAAGGGTCTGGTGGCACCAAGGAGAGTAGGCTACAAAAAGCGAAACCTACAGTATTTCCCCTGGTCAGAAATGTTAGACATTCAGAACAGGCTTCCATCCCTGAAAACATGAAGATTCAAACAACCTGGAGGCAGTTTTCCAGCTAAATCCAGCAAATCTCTTTCAAATATATCTCTCTCTCAATTCGTCTCTGAAAAGTTTTTTTCAGAAGCTCTGTAGGATGCTTTTTCAGGCTGTATTGGGTTTTCTTATATGACAATTTTCACGTTCATGTTTTCTCACCCTTTTCTCCAAAAAACCAGCCAGCCCAGACCTCTTTGCCCAAAGCATCCAAACTCCTCAGCAAGAATGTGTCTTGATGGGAGGCTTAGGGAATAGAGGCAGGCGCTGGAGTGCAGCAGGACACTTAGATGACCTGCAATCAGGAGTCCCACGGCTGCTTTTCATCCTGTGCTGCTGCTGCCTGCTCCCTCCGCTGTGGTCATCTGTGGGCCTCTGATCCGTTGAACGAAGTGCATGAACTGCAGGCAAACTCAGAAGAGTCCCACAGCCTTGTGCCATTTAGAAACTGGAGGAAAGGGTTAATAAATTACTGTATTGTTCAAAACAGTGAATATGGCCAGCTGAGTTTGGGAATATACAAATTGTAGGGTTTAATTCTATACAGAATTTAAGAAATTTGCAAAATACAGCTTTCCTACCAAATTTCAGACATACCAGAAATTAAGTCATGCTTCTAATTGAGGCCTTGATTGTGTCCTCTTAGTGAGGAATTAAAGAGTATTTTCAATTTTTATTGCATAAATGCTCTTCTTCATGGTTTCCTACCCTTTTTTCTCAGCTTATTCTGTTAATGTTTGAGTGTTTGACCTTGGATTTTGTTCTCACTCCACAATACGAGAAGATCTCTAGGTGATGCATATTCCTTGAGCTATTCTCTGATATGCAGGTGGTGCATGTTCAAGGTCATGGTCCTTGCTGAAAGGCAGGAGAAAGGTGAAGAGCAAAAAACGATCTGAGTAATTTTCTACTTCTTTTGCTTCTATTGAAACTAAAGCTTATACTGAATGAGGACCTTCTGCTTCCTTTCATTGTAACATGAAGAGAGAGTATATTTGTGTTGGTATTACCAGGACTAATTTTCAGTTTTGAAAATATAACAGAGAGGGATATGGATATTGTGAATCGCAGGGAAGATAGTCCGAGTACATGGATAGTTGATGTCCTTATAGAAACACGTGTAGAAATTTACTCTCAGTGTACTTACAGAACTGAAATTGGAGGAGGTGTGTAAAAACAGGTTTTTGTGGAAGAATTCATCTTTATATTACACAAGCATTTTCAAAAAAAAAGTTCATATCTGAGAAACCAACACTTTTTAAATTTAAATGTAAAAATTAGACATTAGGAAGAAAAAACATCCAAAACTTCAGAAAATTCATCCCTACCTGTTTATCTCACCTGTGAGCATTAAGCAATACTTTTTATTCTGAGAAAGTAGTTTTTCACCAGTAAGCAATTTTGGAGGAGGAAAGATGTGTTCTCTAGTCTAGATGTTTCATTAGTTCAAAACCTGGCTGCTGAGTTACTGACATCTGGAACTTCGTAAACAACAAGTAGTAGAGGATGTGAAATATCCAGGACATTAATGCCACAACTGTGTAAAATATAGAGATGACTCAATGTTGGTTTTTTAAATGTCCTTCTTTCAGATTGTACTACCTCTTATATGCATTTGTATGAACAGGTATTTTATTTTAGGTTTTCCAGGACCAAAACAGACTTAATGTCCAAACCGGTAGCAGAGATTTATTGATCCCTTTATAGGTGTTCATCTGAGGTTTCAAAGACTGTGGTCCCCCTTCAAGCTCCATTTAACTATGTATTTATTTCTTCAAAATACAGTGGTTACAAGAAGAGTTTGAGAAATTCATTGTCAATCTCCACTCTGACTCAATGCCAGGATCTGCACTTTGATCTTTCATATTTCACAAAACCCCTCCTACTCTGTAGTAGTAAAAGACTGTGTTTTTTCCCTCTCATAGGGGGGAAAGTCTCACTAGAATACTGCCAAACCTGGAGCTGTCAATGCTATCACACTAAACAATTTTAATTTTTTTCTGCTTTGTCTATGGAAGTCTTTACAGCAACTTCTTGGCCACCAGCATTCAAAGGGTGCAGGACTTTCATTGCTGATTCTAACAAGTGGTCTGGTGTTAAGAAATTGCCTCCTAATACTTAATCTTTTATTTTTCTAGAAAATCAGCTCTAATTTTGTTTGAAATATCCTTAATTTCATTCTTATTTTGGGTGTACTCAAGTTTTGAAATATCAAAATGGAAAATTTAAGTTTGAAACATTGCTAATCAGAACATGCTAAGCCATTTGTAGACAATGACGAAACATATCTATTTCAGTTGAGAAAAAAACCCAGCAAAATATTCATTAAATACATATATTGAATTGTTAATATTTTACTTGTGATAATTTAAAATTCTAGATTCCAAAAATAATTTCTCCTCAGTCATACTTGTAACCGATGTGATGGAGTTTAAGTGTAGCCAGCTACTGCTCCCAGCTGAGGTCTGATCTACTACCTTGCCTTTGTGTTTCACAGCCTGGTAAGGAAGAGTAACTTCAAACACCAATTTTTGCCGTGGAAATGAACCCCTATGATCTACAGACTGCTCTTTTGGAAGACCTGTAGCTGCAAGGAACCTAGTACTCTTCATTAATGATGCACTGTCATGCAGACGACCGGAGGCTCAATACTGGAGGTGCATTATTTCATTTTTAATCAGAGGCTTCCCTTTGTTTTTTCCTTTATAGCCAGAGAAAAGTTTCTTTTGTATTTATGTGTTCAAGATCTTGTATTCTAACCAATCTGATCTCAGGAGATAGTTGGTTGCTTTTTTTTTTTTCAGTTGCACTGTAAAAATTATTTCCTCCAGAACAACTTGCCCTGTCAGCAGTGTAGTCAGCAGTATTATACATACATTTCTTTTTTCCTTCACCCCCAATGTTATATTGCAGTCCATTTTTTGAGCAACCTCCTCTATAAATCTGCTCCCTTCAGTTCTAGAAAAGCAATTTGCAATGTTTTGTTTTCTTCCCAAACTTCACCAGGTACTGTTGCTTTCTTGATGCAAAATAAATAACAGGCTATGATAGAGACATCTATTTCGACAGTACTGATTAACTAGTACAACCATGTCCCTTCCAAGAAGCAGCTCCTTTTGAGTAAGCAATCCATTTCGAATGGTCTTTGGTCTTGCTGCTCTGCTGTGTAATCCTTTTTTTCTTTGTGTGTGTGTGTATGGGCTCTTTAATCATAGCCAGCTCCATTGGTTCCAAGTGATCCTTGGAAGGGTGCCAGTGTAAAAGTAGGCAGAGGACAAGAAAATTAAACCTTCACTTCTTTTCTCTTTTTGCAAGGATTTTTGTTATTGTGTCCCTTCTCAGAGGGTACAGGCCTATAACCATGCCACATAACTAGATGCTCCATTATTTTTTACATGACTGACTTGTAGCCATTAGAAGTTGATTAGAATCAAAAGCCTGCAACCAAATACATTCTAGGTATATCTTATAATATAGCAAGGATTAGTAGTTGTCTGTCATTTTAAGGAAAGCCTGATGAAACAACCATTTCTATCTGCACCAGCCCTTGGAGTTCTGTGGCATCCCAAGCTGGCTGTTCCTGCAATGGCAGCTGCCTTCTGCCACTGCTGTCATTGTTGCAAAACGGGGCCAAAATTAGTTCGACAATTTCCATCCTGTAAAACCAGTTCCAAAGCACTTATTTCTAACTGTGGATCCATCTGAAAAGAAGGTCTCGGATTTGTTTAATCACCTGCAGCAAGATCTACTTGGACATTTTATGTTCTCTGCTGTCTTTTGTCCATGAGTACTCCAGGATGTCCCCACAGTACCACCACACTCAGTTCAAGCTTCAGCGATGTGTTTATGAGATGGTAGGTAGGGCTGATGATAGGTGCCTGGGCAGAACCAAAAACTCCTTTCTAGAGGACTCATGACAAAATCAAGGCAAAGTATGTTAGTGCCAAACAGTGGATGAATAGCTCTAGGAGGAAGATAACTATTTTCTTCACCTACAGCATTAAGGTAGGGTTTGCTCTGGCATGAAGCACCGCAGGGTACACAATGTGCTTATGGCTAAACAATGAGGGTTCTGCGGGCACTGTGGCGTGTACTGCATTTAGCAGAAAGGGTCTCTTCACTGAGAAGTTACTCTATTTCTACTTAGGGGAATTTTTCTAATTATTTGCATAAAAAAATTTTGGGAAAGCTGAAATGTGCAAGCATGTAATCTCCTGCCATGGATTTAATTATATTTTTTTCCTCAGTCTCTAATAGTTGTAGTCTTTTTTCCTTTTTACATCCCACTACAGCCTGTTCTGACTGTCATCCCATTCTGGAGCAGGTTCTTAATTTATTTTTTATTCTGCAGTTTGTGCTGCATCTAAAAAGGATGCTACAACAATTCTGAGGTCTAAAGGGCAATTTCTGCCTCAGCTTCTATCTTTCCTATGGCTGCCCATGGCATGGATCCTTGTAGAGTCCTAAGGAGTAAATCTGAGAAGGGAGCTGACTGAAGTGATACTCAAGTCAAAAGTTGCATTTTTTCACCAAGGACAGCAGATACTGCTTCTCTGTCCAGATAATGGGGATGGCACGACTCCCTCATCACTCTTGCACTCTTGGAAATGGGAGGTCTGTGAAACTAGATGTCATGTAGGAGTAGGAAAGTCTCCATCACCCAGAATAAGTTCCACAGCCCTGAGCCATTGTTACCAGTCTTGCTTTATGCTAGTTGAACTGATTACTGTGATTTGGTGTGTGTGTCTGGAAACCAGCTTTCTGTGAGCACTGGTTCTAGCTGAACTTCTCTCAGACTGACTTCAAAGTTCATGGCTAGCTGTGCCGAGGATGTACTCAGAGGAGAGCTCTGGTTAGACTTAACTAAGTTCCCTTAGAAACTGTGAATAATTTCCCCACTGGCTCTCTGAGTTAAAGAGGGAAATTTGGTTTGAAGATTAATTTTGGCTTCTCCCTTTCCCAGGGTGTTAAAGGTCAGTCCCCTGCTGATTCTGGTTTGACTGAGCCTTAAGGCCGTTCTTGAATACTCTTATAACTATAAAACAAAGTTTGAGTCCATGGGAGCAAAGCAAAGTGCTGCAATGCAGATAGCAACAAAAGAATACCAAGATTAAAAATGACAGCTCCAGAGTAATTTCATTAGTGTTGTTAATACTCAAAGAGGGCTGAGGGCAGAATTTGGACCAACCTCAGGCATCAGAGTAAGATTAAAACTTAGTATCTCAAGCTACATCCTGCGGTGATAGAGAGGAAGAAGCAGTTCTTCATGATGTATGGACTTGCTAGGGAGGCCAAAAGGGCTCTTGTCTCGTTAGCTCCAAAGGGTAGAGCATTTACTTCTAACCACATGGTGTGACAACTATTTCCTCTGCCAGAGGAAAATATCCAGCCTGGATCCAGCCATGTTCCCATATTTTCCTGGATCCCAGGAGAGCATTTAGTGCCTGGGGCTCTGTAACCCCTTATCCTCACATCTGCAAACATTTGAGAAAATATCTTTGGATGTATGTTCGATGACTCTGAACTTTTAGCTTAGTTCTTGCCTGTTACCCTTAGGTCCCAAAGAAAAGCAGAAGGAGGAGAGAAAGGAAGCTTAAGAAACTGAAGAAAAGGTCAGCATAGCTGAAAAGCAGTGCAGGACTGTGGGTGGGGCCGAAGATCGAAACTGGGATCACTGTGTGTCTGTTCGAGACTATCCTGCCCCAGCTGAACGACACTGATCCGACTGCCTTACCTTTACAGCTGACATCAGTTTAGGCTTGGAGTTTCTTGGAGCAGATCTTTAGGCAATGAGTTTTTTCTGTGGATTCCCGGTCTTAGTTGGAACATCTAGATACCATTGTACTACAAATAAATAATCATAACCAGTGCCAACACTTGGAGCTAGATAACTATGTGTATGTCCTCTATTCTGAGAAGATGGTTTTTCCTACAAGGGTTTCTCTAACCATTATGAATTTTCCTTCTCCTAGTTTATTCCAAATTGCTCCCATGAACTCCCGGCACTTGAATTATCCATGAGGGGCCCAACTGTTTGTCATGTAGTTTGTGCCAGAGGGAATAAAGTTTGTGCATTAGAATGCAATGGGGTCAAACAGGGGAGTCTGCAAATGCTGCAACTGCTCTCGGGCCAGAGCTTTCCGTGCCTCTACCTTTTCAGAAGCAATTGAAGTTCTCCTCTGGGAGCAGGCAGAGAAGAAAGCACTTTACTTACATCAAGCACGAGCTTCTAAAAGACGTTCACAGTATGGCACAGCTTCTGTGGCTGGGCACAGCTTGTAGCAAAAATGTGGAATTCAGGAGAGAAGATCCTAGATGTAGATGATACATTTGCAAGGGTGAATGAGCTTTTTCCTGCACGAGTGATTACATTAAAGAACTCCTCCTTATCTACATCACATTTCCGTATTAAGCATTACCCGAAGAAAGAAAGGCATAGACTAACAGATACAAAACTTTACTAGGGAAAGCTCCATAGCATTGATGAAATTAAAGCAGAGAGCTTCCTATAAAACTGGTTCCCTAAATTTCCATCTTAACCTGAATAAATTTAAAGGTTGATCCAAAGTGCAGGGAAGTCAATGGAAAACTGCCTGTTGACTTAAAAAGATGTTGGATTAGGCCCATGAGGAATAAAGAGCTTTCTACATTGGCCAAGCCTTGAAGATTAATTCATGAGAGCAAAGTTCAGTCAAAGTCAAGTGCTTTTGAAACACCCTCCCAAAGTTTTCTAGTTCAATAAAACAGTAAAGTGGTATCCCCCTACTTCAGAACGGTTGCCCCCTGAAACAAGGCCAAGCCATTTCATTAATTTTGGACCATTAATTTAACAAAACAACTTTTTTTTTTATGCAAGGGTGTATGTGCAGCAGGTCTCAGGAAATTAATTCATTTCTTTCTTTTTCTTTAGGGCAACTTCTGACAATTAGGAAGCAATAAGATGTCAAGCTAATTAAAGTAGCATTTTTTTCTTTATATAAAACAAACCTTATGTTCTGAAGTGGTTCCAGTACATTCAAAGCACTGAAATTGGGCCTGAAAGAAAGGACTCACATCTGCCTCTCAAGGTCTACTCTCCCTGTAAACTCATGAATAATCATTGTCACCAGCTTATCACTGTCAGATTAGGGGCTTAGTATTACATTTTATTTAAACCTGATCCAGATGGCTGCCAAGAGATTTTCAGGCAAATGAACTGTGAGGCAGACTATCATCAAGAAATATTTTATTGTTCATGCATACAAGTGCATTCCAGGTCTCTCAAGTACTTTACCATACAGCTGACAAACTTTGTGTTTTGTGAGTTTTTTGTTTGTTTGGTTGGTTTTTTTACCTATCAATCTTCCGCAGCAGTTTGTCAATATCATTTTTATGAAGACAGAGGAATGCCATCCACGACCCATTGTTTATCAGATATTTAATTTACCTGAATTTACCAACTCATTCAATTCACAAGCTAAATAATAGTAGCGGGAGTCATGAAGTTATGCATGTTTTTCTAGACATGCAGTGATTTTGCATAATTTGACATTGTTCAAAAATGCTAACTCAGCATACCTAGAAAATAAACATCTGTTTTCTTTCTATTAGTTTTTGTTTTTCTCATTACTCAATGTGTATGCTCACCTGTAATACATGTGCAGTAAAAGCTTTTCCAATCATAATATGGAGAGATTCCTTTTGTTGTGGCTGACATAAAATCATTTTACATCTCTATTTGCAAGTCTTTGATAGAGGGCAGTAGAGCTGAATATACAACAGTTGTTCAGATAGGATATCACATTATATCTAAATCAGCTCCCACTTGACTTCTGAAAGATATGCCGTATTTAACTTTCTTTAAACAACACTGTATGTGTGAATGTACATGATTTGCCCCTGTATAAATCATAGCATGATTTAGGTTGGAAGAGACCTTAAAGATCATTTAGTTCCAACCCCCCTGCCCAAAGTCCCATCCAACCTGGCCTTGAACACTTCCAGGGAGGGGGCATCCACAGCTTTTCTGGGCAACCACTTCCAGTGCCTCACCACCCTCACAGTAAAGAATTTCTTCCTAATATCAAAACTAAATCAACCCTCCTTCAGTTTAAAGCCATTACCCCTTGTCCTGTCACTCCATGCCCTTGTAAACAGTCCCTCTCCAGCTTTCCTGTAGGCCCCTTCAGGCACTGGAAGGCTGCTATAAGGTCTCCCTGGAGCCTTCTCTTCTCCAGGCTGAACAACCCCAACTCTCTGAGCCTGTCTTCACAGGAGAGGTGCTCCAGCCTGCTGATCATCTTCATGACCCTCCTGTGGACTCGCTCCAACAGTAATATTTTAATTTTATGTCATATTTTAATATTAAATAATATTGCCAGTTCCAAACCCACCTTGGGAAAGGTTTTATCTGCAGAAAAGTAGTTGTTCCAACCCTAATTTTTGTACAAAATCATTTCATTGGGTAAAAAAATCACTTGGGGAGAAAGATTGTTTCTATTAAAATTTTTTAAAATAAAACTTTCTCATGTTTAAAAAGTCAGTTCAATTTATTCATTTATTTGTTGCATGTTGAGATTATTTTTGATCTTTAAAAAGGCTGTATTATTTCATTGCACTGGAAGTAGATAACATCTTAATTCAGAAGAAAAGCCCTTTCTATCGATGCTACGTAATTAATGTAAAATTTTTCCAAAAGAAAATATTTCAGCTGTTACATCTTCTTATCCCACATCAATGATAGTACTATTCCATTCTAAGATTACTAAGCTAAAAAGTAATGTAAAAAGAGGCTTCTACTTAAAAAATACTCAGAAAAAAAAATGAAAATTCTTCAATGAAACTGTTAATAAGCTAATTTTTCCCAGAGTTTCTTTCATAAGGAATTTTGAAGAAACTGATTTAATTTTGCATTTGAGTTGGAACAAGTTTCCCATAAAAGCATCTGTGCTTGATATTTTACTGTGGTAAAGGCCAGCATGAATCCCTTGTGATATGTGTGACCTTCAGACTTGAAATTATCTTGTACTTAGCTTATTATTTTCTCTTGAAACATAGGTTGAAATTTTTTAAACGATAGAGGGGACATAGACACATTAACACTAATGGTGGATATGTACCTCAATCCTCTAGACAGTTTTGAAAATCTCAGCTGCAGATTTCAGATATGTTATCTTATGGTGAACTACTATAGTAGCATTGCATTTGTACGGATAATGGAGCCATTATCTAATCATCATTGTTCCATGTTTCACACTCTGCTCGAACTCATGTATTAGTGATTTTCTGCATGATAAGTACATTTGTTAGATATATTTGAGATAGCACATAAGGGCTGTGGCAGATTATGATGGCTACAGAAATCCCAAGACAGGGTGAGAGTATAAAATCCTTGGTGGTATCCAGCCTCAAGTCATAATCTCAGCTCTTGGTATTAGTGAGGCACAGCCTATGAGAGTGGGAGAAATCACCTCCCGGAGTATGAAAACAAAATGGCAAATAGCACGGCAAGACCCTGGAAGAACAGCACAGCAAATGTCCACACTCTCACCCAATAGTGCTACTGCAGTGTTAGTCAATACACTCTGCCCCCCGTTAATGAACTCAGGAAGATCCTAGGGTGATGAAGGGACTACAAAGTTACTACGGAGCAACTGTGATACTTGCCTCCTTGCATGAAATTGCAAGTTGAAAGGACTGCAACAGATTAACATTTGCAGTTGCTAGTAGGAGTCTTAGACTGTATGGTTTTGGTTGGCCCAGGGAAGTACTTCTGGAGAGTGTGATTTCAAGGGGACGTGCCCAGCAACTTCTAAAAATCAACCCCTTATGTCAGCTCTTAAATTGACTCACCTTCCCACGAGAGAAGATGGCAGAAATGGAGACTTGTCCAGTTTTCTTATTTTATATGGTCTAAACTGTGAGAGCAACTCGGGTGTGCAAACTAGCCATGAATAAAAAGGGGAGTGTACCATTATCTCTGCAGAGTTGGTCATCTCTCAAAACCAAGACTAAGAGTCAAGTGTTGCACCCAGAATGGAGAATACATTGCCTTCAGAAATTGACTTTACGGTATGTACTTCTCATTCTTCTGTCACATGCTATGTTATTCTGTGTTTTGTCCTATTATCAATAAAAGGACAGAGTAGATAAGTTGTCAAAGTGTATAATGTAAATTAAACTAGATTTTCACTTGTTTGTAGCTTTCTAAGGATGGTTATGGCTTGTGTCATAGTATTGTCTATTATTGATCTCACTGTGGAAAAAAGTCTCATTCATGATGTCACTACGAAAAAGTGCAGAGTCAATTTGAAGTGAAAGTGTGGCAATTGCAGAAACAGCGATAGAAAACAACTCTGCCATAAGTAATTTCAGACACTCCTCTCCATTCAAACTGCAAATAGTACAATGATGTCTCTTCCTCATCAATCAAGGCATAAAATTTCTCTTCTGGCACTGCTTTTCATGCACTAGTTTAGTATTTTTGTCACCATCTCTGAGATTTTGAATGACTCTGTCCTTGCCTTCATTTCAAATCTTGTGCCCTTCATGATGGTGTTATTCCACCAAGAACATCCTATATGTCTCCTCATCATCCTTTTGCCTGCCTTTTTCTTCTGTAAGGAATAATTTTCATTTCCTGCTCTTCTAGATTTAAGTCCTGACTAGCAAGATTTTTTTTTTTTCCTGCCAGAAATTGAGTCTAATAAATTAAAAATCTTACAGATTTCCCTTGCCATTCCAGTGAATCTTACTGCACCCATTTGAGCCCATAGAGTCACCAGGGTAGGTTTTGTGTGAGGCAAATTTGAGTGCAACTGTGGGTGCTTGGCAAGCAATTAGAAACTACGGTTATAAATCCATTTTCAAAGCTGGTTCTTGGTTTTCAAAAGTGGTGGAATACTTGAAAGGTAGGAAGTAGCTGCCAACAGGATTGCTCATTTCTGTACATAAGTGATTTAAATGACACTTCATTTCTGCTGGGCTGCACAGACACAGGTTGCTGTCCATTCTCATAAGGAGAGCACTGACAGGGCTTCACATTTCCCTTCATATGGTAGAAGCGATGATGCTCAGTCATCCACCACCGTGGCTGTCTGTGAAAGTTGTTTCTTTTACAAATCTCCCTGGATATACACTGCATTGGGAGGGGCAGACTTTCTTCCTGCTCTGGGTTGCAAGGAGAGAGCATCAAAGATCTCAGAACTCTGAAGTACCCTTCATTCAGAAATAGCTGCGCCTTTCAAGCTCAGCACCTCTCAGGACTTGAAATATGCTCTCTGAATGTCAGGAGAGAAATGTTGTGCTGACAACACGTGCCCCAGCATCAGTATTTGAAGATGTTAGCTTTCTTTTCATCACCTCAGCTTTTCATGCCTGCATTCGTACTCTCATTTATGCGATGGGGAATCACTGCTAAGCACGCTTAGTGAAATCCTGGGCAGTACATTTTCCTTGTGATTAGTTTGAATAACAAACAGCTGTCGCAATGATATGTTGATGTTAGTAAAAATAATATCTGACATTTACACAGCAACCTACATCCTCAAATATTTTCTTAGAATTATATAACAGGGAGGAATA